>NC_090285.1:36800000-36960000 GCF_037392515.1 Haliotis asinina
AACTACCTCTGAGTAGCTATGTATGTATGTATGTATGTATGTATGTATGTATGTATGTATGTATGTATGTATGTATGTATGTATGTATGTATGTATGTATGTATGTATGTATGTATGTATGTATATATGTATGCCTTTAATGATGTATGTGAATGTGTGTGTTAAGGAGTGGTTGAATGAGTGTTCGAATGAATGATTGAAGGAATAAACGAATGGAATGAATTTAAACTTCTTGTTTCTATTTGTGTTTCATATCAGACTGCAGTTAACATGCCTCGCGTTACATTATCTCATGATGGAATGCACACAGACCGGTTCCAGTAAGTTGTCCTATCTTATCAGCCCTAAATACTGTTTCCTACATGTTAACACATGCATGTAACATAACATATATTACTACCCATGGTGGGTTTCGACAAATTAGTCTTCTTCGATTTCTACCTTAAAATACTTCAGTGCTCTCTTAAAACACAAGCTTGTAAATACCACATCCTGAATCCAACCTGATGCGTTGACTTCGTTATACCCTTTTCCTTTCATATTGTGCTCGGACCCCGTCATCGATAATACATACCTCGATTACATTTGTTTTCGTTACAAGCTATATAGAAAAAATATTTTAAAAATAATATTGCCCTTGTCCAGTAAAATCCAATGAAATCTTTAATCTTTTGATCCTAGTGTTGAAACTGTGATTCCACTACGAGTAAGTTTTGTCGGTCAACCATTCTTCTAATTGTTGCTGAATCCATGAGTATAGTCGGTATGTCAATAGATGTATATGTATGATGGTAAATAGGTAACTTATCTTTACCATGTTTTTACCATCCTGTCTTAGACTTCTTCGAGGCGTACAGGTTGTTTGAAAGAACAATACAGGAGCCAAACGTAAATCACATGCACATAAGTGCAGATGTGCTGATACAACCTGAAAAGAAATCCAGAAAGGATCCAAAAAAAGCCAAACGAAAACGAAACATTTTAGGAATTTTCAGGAAAATTGTCTCAGCTCTCCGAAATTCCAAGGGGGGATGCATTCTTATTCATCTCTGTGACAGAAAAGATACAAGCTTCAACTTATCAGCATTTGATGAATTTGCCGATCGAAGTCTGAAATCATTGATCGGTGACAGGTCCCTCTACACGGATGTCTACAGACGAAAATGGTTAAAAGAATATCCCAAGTTTGAGAAATACATCAACGTCATTGTCCTTACTGTTAGTGCGGGCACCGGCGTTTCAACGGTAGAACCAAACACAAAGGTAGGATCTGATCACGAAGTCGTGGACCCGTACTGTTTTGAACTAATTACTCTTCTGGGAAAACCTGACAAATTGTCACAAACTGAACTTCATGGAATCGCCAGCAATACATTATTCGAGAGCCGATGTATACAGCTGAAAACATTCCCAGAAAATCAAGGTAGTCTTCTCGAAGATGGACACGAAAATGAACTTGCTGACTTCATATGGAACACCCAACGTTTTAAATACTATCTGAGCTCATTTTCCAAACTGTACGAGGGTGGATCTTACTACGTTGGAGTCGCTGAGGCAAAAACATCTTCAAATCCAACAGTCAAAGGAATTCCTTTTCTTGGAAAGGAAGATAAACTGAAAGCGGAATTTGAAAAACTCTTAGAGAGTGTTGTGATACTTAGAAGGGATGGTGCAGTTCAGCCAGGAAGATCTTGCGAAAACCTCATTCAAGTCCATCTGCACCCATTGAGTGACAGTGGCAACAAAGTGCTAGAGATTGCTGTACGTTTTGTGCCTGGAATTCTCTTTTATAACAATGGACCTAAGGCTTACAACATCGTATCCAAAAGCGTAACAGAAATGAACTTCAAGGAATGGTACCAAAGATTGAAGGCCATGTGTACATAGCAAATGGTCCAAATTCAAACTTGAAACCTGGTCTGTATATCTCTCTTTGGACAATGTCTTCCGATGAAAGTGATTCCAGCTTATCCTCATTACCTGAGGTTGACATCACGTCCTCTCCATGCGACGTGGAAGTTATGAGTTCTAGTTCAGATGATATAGACGATTGCACCGACATCCAAGAACAAAAACCTAAGTACACCTTCTTGAAAGGTACAGTTATCTGAGCTTCTATATTGCATAACAGTTCAAAATTTCAAAATCACAGACGACATTTTGAAGATGTGTCGTTCCTGACAGGACCATGTGGCATGGCTTTTTCAGCGAGACTCATTATTATCTGACTTTTGAGTTCCATAATAAAATCTAGATAATAGATGTTCAAAAATTGGTGACAGTATATTCAGCCTAATTATTCAGTGTCATGCATTATATATATAAAAACATACGATCCTAAAAGTAATATTTAGGTACAACTTAACATATAGATAACCAGCGTACACTATTATCTGGTTGGATTGTAATTGCAGTGAAAGAGACTTCAGAGGTCCGACAAATGCAAGATTCTTTCAACCTTGATGCTTTCAAGGAACTTGACACGTATTTCATTGGTCTCACAAGGACAGGTGGTGAGCAATTAACATATATTTGCCTATATCTAGTTTTAGAATGAGGTTAAACTGGACGCGTGTCACTTCTGTTCAGTACAGTCTTTAGAATTTCTACAGTAAGAACAAAACACATCCATTCATCGTTCTTGCATGCTCCGCCTTGGGCAACATGGTAAATGGAGAGCTATGAAAATGCTTTAATTTGGGACCTGGCAGTGCGTCGTCCATATATAGAAACACAGTCTGACACTTACATATCTTCACCATATCCTTTGTGGTTTGCTGATAATTTTGTCGTGGAATAGATCAGGTCAATGACCTTAAACACGTTTATTTTGCGCCTTAGTCAGAAGAAATTAATGTATGCCTATGACCTTGGTACAAAAGGTACTAAGACTCGTATCTGCTCCCAGAGATTCCCACACTTCCTTGCGGGTTACTAAGATGCCACTCTGTACAAATCAGTCTTCACTTTCTATATTTGATGGTCTCGGGTGGCCTTTGTTTTGAGAAAGACAAAGTTCACGTGTCCATTTCGGTTACTGTAAGCATTTGGTTGTTTGTTGTTCACTTCCATAAACAATACAAAGACCAGAAGTTGATTTCAAAGCTTTCATGATTTAGTGACAATAATTAATTGCTTTTGCTTTCACGCAGCCAAAATGAGACTTTTTCCCCAGTCAATGGAACAGTTTGTATCAAAACAACATCCAAAGATTTTGGAACAGCTGAAGAGTCTTGACTTAAAAGACGTCTTTGTGTATTTAGGAAGTACATTTGTTGTCACTTTAAACATACACAATGAGAGGATAAAAATTCCTAGAAAGCTCATCTGTGATGCATTGGTGTTCAGCAGCAACAAAGCCGTTTTGGTTCTCAGTTTTGTCAGCCGCCAAACAGACATAACCAGCAGACTTGATATGTATAACAACTTTGTTGCACGAGGTGTTACGGAAGCGCTGAGAACATTTCTGAGTGACATCAGTGTTGTTAGAGGTGTCATTGAAGAAGGGAGTAATCTCAACTCCCGTCTTCCTGAACTAGAGAAACAGACAATGTTTTTCCATCCCAGCTCAATCTTCATGGATCAGGACAAGCGGGATGCTGCTGTCATAGGAATACTAAAGTCTGTTGCAGTTTCTCAGGCAGCAATTGTTTACACGCCGTCTGCGAATGGTGACAGTGGGAAAGGATTATGCTTCTTGAAAATCAGCGAATTTGAATTTTTATCAGAGTTCATAGACATGAAAAGTAACGCAGTCATGCATACCGCTAATGGACAGAAGGACATCATGGCGCTTGAAATAGCGAGCAGGATATCCAGAAGAGGCAAGACAGCTGTTCACGTACTACACACGGGATATGAAGAATCATTGAAGGCTCACAGGTAAATATCGTCTTCATCACTGTTTCTTAAAGAAACGTATCACCAGCATTATTCATGTAGACAATGACTCACCTGATGTGTTGTGCATTAGCAAAATGCATAAATGTTGCAGCTTAAGAATAGATAAAAATATTTCAGATGTCATGTTACTGAATGCAATCCATTGGATACAGGGACAAGCATCCGGATTTAGATGTCTTCCCAACTGGAGCTGATATTGTTTGTGAGAAGTATGAATACATTTTTGCTGCCAAAATGAGTCATATCAAAGGGAATAATAAGCGTGGCGGAAATATTTGCATCATTTCATCTTCAAAATCAGGTGAGTATTCCATAATAAGAAAATATGTGTTCATCAGAAAACACATCAGTGTTCAGATTAATCTTTGTAATGATAGCCTGGTAATTTCCAAAACATGTGTTCATCAGAAAACACATCAGTGTTTAGATTAATCTTTGTAATGATAGCCTGATAATTTCCAAAATATGTGTTCATCAGAAAACACATCAGTGTTTAGATTAATCTTTGTAATGATAGCCTGGTAATTTCCAAAATATGTGTTCATCAGAAAACACATCAGTGTTCAGATAAATCTTTGTAATGATAGCCTGGTAATTTCCAAAATATGTGTTCATCAGAAAACACATCAGTGTTTAGATTAATCTTTGTAATGATAGCCTGGTAATTTCCAAAATATGTGTTCATCAGAAAACACATCAGTGTTTAGATTAATCTTTGTAATGATAGCCTGGTAATTTCCAAAATATGTGTTCATCAGAAAACACATCAGTGTTCAGATTAATCTTTGTAATGATAGCCTGGTAATTTCCAAAATATGTGTTCATCAGAAAACACATCAGTGTTCAGATTAATCTTTGTAATGATAGCCTGGTAATTTCCAAAATATGTGTTCATCAGAAAACACATCAGTGTTTAGATTAATCTTTGTAATGATAGCCTGGTAATTTCCAAAATATGTGTTCATCAGAAAACACATCAGTGTTTAGATTAATCTTTGTAATGATAGCCTGGTAATTTCCAAAATATGTGTTCATCAGAAAACACATCAGTGTTTAGATTAATCTTTGTAATGATAGCCTGATAATTTCCAAAATATGTGTTCATCAGAAAACACATCAGTGTTCAGATTAATCTTTGTAATGATAGCCTGGTAATTTCCAAAATATGTGTTCATCAGAAAACACATCAGTGTTCAGATAAATCTTTGTAATGATAGCCTGGTAATTTCCAAAATATGTGTTCATCAGAAAACGCATCAGTGTTCAGATTAATCTTTGTAATGATAGCCTGATAATTTCCAAAATATGCGGTCATCGTTCACCCTAAAAACCTATACTGTGGATCGACGCATTGATGAAAGTAATAAATAAAAACCGAAATGACTATTATGGCACCATTTGCCACAGGTACAACTTCCCCATAACAATGTTAACGTATGCTTGTGACCGTCAAACACTTTCGTAGCTGATAATCGCCAACGATGCTTAATCATTACAGTTGTTTTAACCTTCAAATATTGATGTTTTGATGTCCTGTGCATCTGATATACTGTAAGTTTCAAGTAAACAAACACTTGGTTTATTTTGATGTCACAGATTCTAGACCTGTGAAGAAACTTGCAAAGAGTCATTCCAAGAAATCTTTGCTTCAACGATTGTTTCGAAAGAGAGTTTCTGTGAAAGTAAGTGGCAAAGTGTGTAAATGCTGTACCAGTGGTTAACACTGACAGTACATTGACATTACAGGTGCAACAGACCAGGTTACATATCATGGTGCTAGCATCATAGATGCACATGTCGCCTTGACCGATATTGCCTCTGCAGGAATGTAGCCATGCTAACATCCACTTGAGAAAAGGTTAGAATCTCAAGTACGCCTTTATCTTTGATATGTAAATCCACGCCAATGTTTCGTAAGAGGCGACTAACGGGATCGGGTGGTCAGGCTCGTTGTCTTGGTTGACACATGTCATCGGTTCCCAATTTTGCAAATCGATACTCATGCTGTTGATCATTGGGTTGTCTGCTCCAGACTGCCGCCATGTAGCTGTAACATTTCTGAGTGGGGCGCAAAACTAAACTCACTCACTCATTCACAGTAAAACGATATGTATGCTCATGATTTCGCAGGCATACGTTGTTGTAAATGTTGTAAAATTGTAAATGTCTGGAACATATATCTATGACAGCGTTCCACATATTGCAGTAACATTGATCATACCCAATCCACTCTTTTCATCACTTATTTTAAACGTTCTTGTCTTTTTAAGATATCTCAAGGGCCTGTTGAAATGGGTAAGTAATATATAATCAGATCGTAATATCTTGTTCCCTCTACACAATAATAGTTCAGCGTAATTGTGCAGTATTTTGCTTATACATTCATGGTAACGTAAGAATCTATCATGTCACTACTTCCATTTTTTATTTATGAGTAAGTAAATAATTATACCAGACAAGAGTTTTCAAACAGACGGAGTCCAATTCCCACTTTTTTTCTTCATACAGATGAGTACAACAGTAGATAGATCTTAGAAATATTAAAAAAATTCCAATTCATGGTGAGAGTTTCTGAAATTTAGAAAAGTTTGGCTGCTGAAATCGTATCTTTTCCTTTTATATGACCCGATTTAAAGCTAGGTCCTATGTGGTCTATATCGCAATGATTAGTTTAGAATATTGCAGTCAAGTCTACGTCTCCTGGACCGGTGAAGGTCCCGTTATAGAATAGGCCTTCAGCAACCCATGCTTGCCATAAAAGCCCACTATGCTTGTCGCAAGAGGCGACTAACGGGATCGGATGGTCAGGCTTGCTGACTTGGTTGACACATGTCATCGGTTCCCAGTTGCGCAGATCGATGCTCATGTTGTTGGTCACTGGATTGTCTGGTCCAGACTCGATTATTTACAGACCGCCGCCATATAGCTGGAATATTGCTGAGTGGGGTGTAAAACTAAACTCACTCACTCACTCCTTTATCCTGTATAAATTAGGTGACCTTTTTGCTTCACTTCATCCATAGGGGATGTATTGCTGAAAATAGTACGTCCTGGGTCCAAAAAGCGTACACTGATATCCATATACATATATAGGAAAGGGATGTAACGCGCACAAAGTTGTCAAACACCCAACTCTCTATTATGGGTTACCTACAATACACGACTTTGGGAAATCAACGGCATCGAGTGAGTCCACCATGTTTGTCCTTCACTCTCAGTAGGCTTGCACCAACGACGAGCTGCTCGTTGATTGGTCAAAAATAAAACACCAGTATTATTTAAATTTCTTGGCGCGATATATCGTGTTGGCGCAAGCCTAAATAATTTCTTTCCAGATCTACAGTCCCAGTCGATGCCGAATTTGTCAACTTTAACCACAGATGAAATACCATCCGGGGAGCTGTTTCAGGATTACGGAGTGTGTATTGTCTTTCCTTTCACATCCTGAAAATGTATAATTTGTTACTCATTTTTTCACAAAACAATGAGATCTTGTTTGTTTCAGAAAAGTGCCTAATTATCCCATTTATATTTAATGTTCATTGTTTAATTTTTATATTTATGTTTATTTATATCCAGTCCGTCTGTATTTATTTAAACACAATGCGTTTGTATTTAGAAAACTAAATCAAATCGGTTTCTTTCAGTTCCAAAAACTTTTGTGCTGTTAAGAAGAAAAGGCTTCTTGTTAAGTTTATGTTATTGATTACGATGGATTTTTCTGAATATCGATTACCTATATCATGTTGCCTGTGCTGGACTAGATACGTCTTGTGATAAGCTCCAATATTACAGAGAATCACCCTCGTTACCCATAAACGAATGAATGAACCAGAGGTTAATAGAAGTTCGGGCTTAACAATATTTACAAGTGCAACCCAACTGTCACCACAACCTCCTCCATCTCTACCAAGTGCAGAGGTGTCTGAAGTGGGACAACGTAAGTAAAAAGACTACTTCCATTATAACAAATTACCACGGTTAAACAATACGAGAACCTTATGCTCTGATGGCAGATGAAGCTGTGTGATATGAAACAGATGAAGCTGTGTGATATGAAGCAGATGAAGCTATGTGATATGAAGCAGATGAAGCTGTGTGATATGAAGCAGATGAAGCTGTGTGATATGAAACAGATGAAGCTGTGTGATATGAAGCAGATGAAGCTGTGTGATATGAAGCAGATGAAGCTGTGTGATATGAAGCAGATGAAGCTGTGTGATATGAAGCAGATGAAGCTGTGTGATATGAAGCAGATGAAGCTGTGTGATATGAAGCAGATGAAGCTGTGTGATATGAAGCAGATGAAGCTGTGTGATATGAAGCAGATGAAGCTGTGTGATATGAAGCAGATGAAGCTGTGTGATATGAAGCAGATGAAGCTGTGTGATATGAAGCAGATGAAGCTGTGTGATATGAAGCAGATGAAGCTGTGTGATATGAAGCAGATGAAGCTGTGTGATATCTGCCTCCGAAAGTCCAACACTGTAACTGGGGAATCTATTTCGCCATTTATTGTCAATGATAGCATATCCAGGCTTCTCATTCTCATTCCTTATACTTCTAAGTATTTAATGTCACTGTTGTTTGCAAATAGACAGGATAAAATTACGTTGGATACCTATTGTTCGCTGAGAAGCAACTACCAAATACTGTGTCTCCAACAACTAGGTCACGGCCATGTCATTAATGTTTGGTCATTAAGCAATGTGGTTCGATTTACCACAGTGCCTAGCTACTTGCACACCGGTCTTTGGGTATTACGGTGTGTGATCCTAATGAAAAGTTGTATTTCGGTGCATTGATATAACTGAAGGGCAGGTGCATTTATATAAGTAAAGGTAGCTTGAAGTGACAGTAAAGGAAAATAATCAGCGTTTATGTCTGTTTCAGGGGCGCTCAAAGTCCAGATCAAGGTAGATTTTAGATAAAAACCTTGCTTTGCCGCATTAACCTATATAAATTTCTGGGGGCTGTGGCGTAGCCTGAAGGTTAAAGCGTCCAATCATCACGTAGGTTCGATTCCCCACATGGGTACAATGTGTGAAACCCATTTCTGGTGCCCTCCTCTGTGATATTGCTAGAATATTGCTAAAAGTGGCGTAAGGCCAAACTCACTCACTCACTCGCTACATTAATTTCTGTTTTTCAAATGTTGCTGAACACGTAAATGACTCTAACAGTTTGGTTCCCCTCATTTTGCTCTCGCACTGGGGCCAAAATAATGTTCACTGTTGTTTTAAATAGCACTCATTGACCTGCGTTTAGGTCTAATATTTATCGCGACCTGAAGTATCTCTGGGACAATGCTGATAACCATACATGCCGATTCCATTACAGAAACAGCTTTTGAGGGCATCTGAATCAGACCGAGAATATGATCAGGATAGTTTCACAACTGACGTTTCTGATGATGGAGGATCTTCTGTCTCACTAATTTCTTCTTCAAGTGGTTATGACAGTAACTGTGAAAGTCCACGCATATCCGAATTGTGTCCAGAAAGACAGAATGTCAAAATGGATTCTTAACAGTTCCATTTAAGAGGATTTCTTTCATGCAATTTCAATGGTTAAAAGGTGATAATTCACACGTCTGTAGACAAAGTGTTCGCCAACACAACAGCAACCTTTATTGTTTTATTTATGTTGACTCGAGTAAACAAGACGGCGTAGAAGTCAGTACTTCGTATGACCATCAAGTGAGCACTGACTGGATAATTCGACGCAATTCTTCCCTTCTCTTCCTGCAATGCGATGGCTACTTGATAAAAGTCTCCAGGCCGTGTTTTGACGTTGACGTACATGTCGATCGAGGTCAGTCTATCTTGGTGTACTATCTTGAAGACGAACACTTTTTATGGATTGACATTATAACTTCTTTATTGCAATGGATGCGACATTTCTGTGTATATCCTAACACCGTCATCAAGCAAATGCTTGATACTAATATTTCAAAGTAACCGATATTCAGAACTATGCAGTACGTTGTCGCCAGTCAGTAACCTGGATGCAGCGGGGATGGCTTGGGTGGGCTTGGTCTTCAGGAAACGATCCCCAAACCGAGATATGATGTTATATATCAGAGATGCTCTGATGAACGTTGAAATGTTCGGCAACTGCAGACTGCGGCTCCCCAGCGTCAAGGCGGCGTATGGCGATATATCGGTGACGGCATGATGACTTGTTCTGTCCAGATAAAACGGAATGAAAAATGAAACACAACGTTTGCCTTTTATATTGAGCGATGCCGCATTTTTCCCATTTACAATCGCTTGCATTGTGTTTCACATATTTTCTTGGTTACGTTTAAGTAAATGTTATTAAATATTTCTTGAAACGTTTCCAAAAAATTACTCTAAAACAATTTTTTATGGATCAGTCATAATTCATTTCATAGATTCGTCATTTGTAATCTCACGTGTGCATGCAGGTAGCAAAAGTACTGCAAGTCCTCGTGGACCATAGTACTATGATCTACCTTCAGTTTTTTATTGTATTATGTATTATTCAAATAGTGCTATTATTTTTAGCTTAACATGCTAGTTTTAAATCTAACTGTGATACTGTCCTTTGGCCGCAGATTTTATGATATGCACTTTCCATTTCAACGTCAAATTTGTTCTCGTGACCATGCGACGTTCATTTTGTTACCATTTGTTTGAATATCTATTACTGTAAAGTACATACCCCGTCCACAACACCAAAGTAAAACAATGTATTTTTTGTTACCATTTTACTTACATGGAACATTAGTTGCCCCATTAGTTGTTAATAGTTGCTCCGTCCAAATAATGTCTCATTTGATATGTTGTTGTATAAAACAATGTGTTCTGCCTCTGATTAGCCTTGGTATACAATGTGTTTCTGTTTTCTCGTGATGTTGAAGGGAAACGTTGTATACCCTTATTCAGGGATG
This sequence comes from Haliotis asinina, assembly GCF_037392515.1. Lineage (NCBI taxonomy): Eukaryota > Metazoa > Mollusca > Gastropoda > Lepetellida > Haliotidae > Haliotis > Haliotis asinina. The sequence goes on from NC_090285.1 coordinate 36,810,820, forward strand.
CCCACATGAATCATTTTTTCAACTGTTGTGGAACTGTATGAAAATATGTTTGTGCTCTTATGCTACTGTAACACAGATGTGTGGTTTTCGTTTCTTAAGCTGCTGCAGAAAACAATGTGTTATCGTCTCTAGGGTTGCAGCAGGAAAAATGGCCTATTGTCTTTTGCCAAAGTGATCTCGTGGTACGTTGCCACATGACACACTGTGTTTTTCTCCTGTTACGTTGCAGTGCGAAACAATATGTGTATCGTTTGTCAAGTTACCACGGGAAACATTGTATCTTTCTCCTTACAATCTTACAGTATGTAACAGTGTGTATTTCGTCAACCATGTCGCAACATCAAACATTGTAATCATCTCATGCTACTTTTGCATCATTGTAAAGGTAGCAGGTGATATTTACAATGTATGAAACCCTGTGTGTTTCTTCAACTATGTTACCACTGTGAAAGATTGTATATTTCCCCTGCTATTTTTACAGTTAAATTACCAAAGGAAACATTTTATTTTCCCCCTATGATTTTACATTATGAAACAATCTGTGTTACCATGTCACCACATCAAACATTGTATTTACTTCCAGCTTCTTTTACAGAATGAAACAATGTGTGTTTTCTTGACCATGTCACCACGTTAAACGTTGTATTTATCTCCTGCTACATTTACAGTATGAAACAATGTGTTTTACCAGCCATGTTACCACAGTGAACGCTGTATTGTCCCCTGCTACTTTTACTACATGAAACATTGTATTTATCTCCTGCTAATTTAACAGAATGAAACCATGTGTTTCGTCAACCATGTTACCACATGAAACATTGTATATTTTCTCTGCTCTCTTGTTGCTGTATGAAACGATTTTAAAAGAAATATCGTATTGCAAGCAGCCAAGGTGAAACCTTTTCTTTTCACAGACAGAATTCCTTTGAAAACAATAATTGTTTTCTTTAGTTTGTGATGATGTGTTTAAGTAGAATATTGGCGTGTTGCAACTGATACAGTCAACTTTAATTAACACAGTAACGATCAGTACTGTCAACTCAGCTTCCCAACATTACGATATTTCCACGGTATTAGATATAATTTCTGTATAAGGTATGATAGTGACTTAAGGTGGAGTCCTTCATGTTCGGATGAAGTGAAAGCATTCATGTTTTTAGTAGAAATATATCGGTCAACCCAAACTTGCAGTCCTGACTCCTTAGTACAAGCCTGGTAGTTTAAGCGCTCGCACGTCACAACATTCCCACGTCACCATAGCATTGCTGTCTATACTCACTCACTCAGAAAATCCACGCACATATGCATGTACTCACTCTCACTCACTCACTCTTGCCCACAAACCCTCTTGCATTCAGTTCGCCTTCTTACAGACGTATAGAGCGTTTATATCTCTAAAAGGTCGTCCAACATACACTCCACATAGTGTTTTCAAAGTATTAACAGGCCAGCATTTATTACATGATATTGATCACAGTATTCATTACACGATTAGTTACAGCTGATCACCCAGAGAGAGCGACTGAGATATAATGTAATAACGATTTTACATTGTATTGAGTGCATATAATTTTTATGTGTGGTTAGGTACTTACAGTGACCCAAAGTGTCATATATTTTCTTGGTTACGTTTAAGTAAATGTTATTAAATATTTCTTGAAACGTTTCCAAAAAATTACTCTAAAACAATTTTTTATGGATCAGTCATAATTCATTTCATAGATTCGTCATTTGTAATCTCACGTGTGCATGCAGGTAGCAAAAGTACTGCAAGTCCTCGTGGACCATAGTACTATGATCTACCTTCAGTTTTTTATTGTATTATGTATTATTCAAATAGTGCTATTATTTTTAGCTTAACATGCTAGTTTTAAATCTAACTGTGATACTGTCCTTTGGCCGCAGATTTTATGATATGCACTTTCCATTTCAACGTCAAATTTGTTCTCGTGACCATGCGACGTTCATTTTGTTACCATTTGTTTGAATATCTATTACTGTAAAGTACATACCCCGTCCACAACCCAAAAGTAAAACAATGTATTTTTTGTTACCATTTTACTTACATGGAACATTAGTTGCCCCATTAGTTGTTAATAGTTGCTCCGTCCAAATAATGTCTCATTTGATATGTTGTTGTATAAAACAATGTGTTCTGCCTCTGATTAGCCTTGGTGTACAATGTGTTTCTGTTTTCTCGTGATGTTGAAGGGAAACGTTGTATACCCTTATTCAGGGATGCCCACATGAATACTTTTTTTCAACTGTTGTGGAACTGTATGAAAATATGTTTGTGCTCTTATGCTACTGTAACACAGATGTGTGGTTTTCGTTTCTTAAGCTGCTGCAGAAAACAATGTGTTATCGTCTCTAGCGTTGCAGCAGGAAAAATGGCCTATTTTCTTTTGCCAAAGTGATCTCGTGGTACGTTGCCACATGACACACTGTGTTTTTCTCCTGTTACGTTGCAGGACGAAACAATATGTGTATCGTTTGTCAAGTTACCACGGGAAACATTGTATCTTTCTCCTTACAATCTTACAGTATGTAACAGTGTGTATTTCGTCAACCATGTCGCAACATCAAACATTGTAATCATCTCATGCTACTTTTGCATCATTGTAAAGGTAGCAGGTGATATTTACAATGTATGAAACCCTGTGTGTTTCTTCAACTATGTTACCACTGTGAAAGATTGTATATTTCCCCTGCTATTTTTACAGTTAAATTACCAAAGGAAACATTTTATTTTCCCCCTATGATTTTACATTATGTAACAATCTGTGTTACCATGTCACCACATCAAACATTGTATTTACTTCCAGCTTCTTTTATAGAATGAAACAATGTGTGTTTTCTTGACCATGTCACCACGTCAAACGTTGTATTTATCTCCTGCTACATTTACAGTATGAAACAATGTGTTTTACCAACCATGTTACCACAGTGAACGCTGTATTGTCCCCTGCTACTTTTACAACATGAAACATTGTATTTATCTCCTGCTAATTTAACAGAATGAAACCATGTGTTTCGTCAACCATGTTACCACATGAAACATTGTATATTTTCTCTGCTCTCTTGTTGCTGTATGAAACGATTTTAAAAGAAATATCGTATTGTAAGCAGCCAAGGTGAAACCTTTTCTTTTCACAGACAGAATTCCTTTGAAAACAATAATTGTTTTCTTTAGTTTGTGATGATGTGTTTAAGTAGAATATTGGCGTGTTGCAACTGATACAGTCAACTTTAATTAACACAGTAACGATCAGTACTGTCAACTCAGCTTCCCAACATTACGATATTTCCACGGTATTAGATATAATTTCTGTATAAGGTATGATAGTGACTTAAGGTGGAGTCCTTCATGTTCGGATGAAGTGAAGGCATTCATGTTTTTAGTAGAAATATATCGGTCAACCCAAACTTGCAGTCCTGACTCCTTAGTACAAGCCTGGTAGTTTAAGCGCTCGCACGTCACAACATTCCCACGTCACCATAGCATTGCTGTCTATACTCACTCACTCAGAAAATCCACGCACATATGCATGTACTCACTCTCACTCACTCACTCTTGCCCACAAACCCTCTTGCCCTCAGTTCGCCTTCTTACAGACGTATAGAGCGTTTATATCTCTAAAAGGTCGTCCAACATACACTCCACATAGTGTGTTCAAAGTATTACCAGGCCAGTATTTATTACATGATATTGATCACAGTATTCATTACACGATTAGTTACAGCTGATCACCCAGATAGAGCGACTGAGATACAATGTAATAACGATTTTACATTGTATTGAGTGCATATAATTTTAATGTGTGGTTAGGTACTTACAGTGACCCAATACGAAAGCCTAGTGCTGCCACTTTTGTAGCACAAAACATTTTTTCAAAGACAGTTCTCGTTTCTTCAAATATTTACTCGTTGCTTCGAGTATTTTTTCGTTATTTCAATAATTTTCTCGTAACTTCGAGTATTTTCTCGTTATTTCAAATATTTTTTTCCTTGCTTCGATTAATTTCTCGTTACTTCGAGAATTTTCAGTCAAAAACTTGAAATTTCGAGTATTTTCTCGTTGCTTCAAGTTTCAGTCAAAAACTTGAAATTTCGAGTATTTTCTCGTTGCTTCAAGTTTCAGTCAAAAACTTGAAATTTCGAGTATTTTCTCGTTGCTTCAAGTTTCTTTCAAAAACTTGAAATTTCGAGTATTTACTCGTTGCTTCAAGTTTCTTTCAAAAACTTGAAATTTCGAATATTTACTCGTTGCTTCAAGTTTCTTTTAAAAACTTGAAATTTCGAGTATTTTCTCGTTGCTTCAAGTTTCAGTCAGAAACTTGAAATTTCGAATATTTTCTCGTTGCTTCAAGTTTCTTCTAAAAACTTGAAATTTCGAGTATTTTCTCGTTACTTCAAGTTTCAGTCAAAAACTTGAAATTTCGAGTATTTTCTTGTTGCTTCAAGTTTCAGTCAAAAACTTGAAATTTCGAGTATTTTTTCGTTGCTTCAAGTTTCAGTCAAAAACTTGAAATTTCGAGTATTTTCTCGTTGCTTCAAGTTTCTTTCAAAAACTTGAAATTTCGAGTATTTTCTCGTTGCTTCAAGTTTCTTTCAAAAACTTGAAATTTCGAATATTTACTCGTTGCTTCAAGTTTCTTTTAAAAACTTGAAATTTCGAGTTTTTACTCGTTGCTTCAAGTTTCTTTTAAAAACTTGAAATTTCGAGTATTTACTCGTTGCTTCAAGTTTCTTTCAAAAACTTGAAATTTCGAGTATTTACTCGTTGCTTCAAGTTTCTTTCAAAAACTTGAAATTTCGAATATTTACTCGTTGCTTCAAGTTTCTTTTAAAAACTTGAAATTTCGAGTATTTTCTCGTTGCTTCAAGTTTCAGTCAGAAACTTGAAATTTCGAATATTTTCTCGTTGCTTCAAGTTTCTTCTAAAAACTTGAAATTTCGAGTATTTTCTCGTTGCTTCAAGTTTCAGTCAAAACCTTGAAATTTCGAGTATTTTCTTGTTGCTTCAAGTTTCAGTCAAAAACTTGAAATTTCGAGTATTTTTTCGTTGCTTCAAGTTTCAGTCAAAAACTTGAAATTTCGAGTATTTTCTCGTTGCTTCAAGTTTCTTTCAAAAACTTGAAATTTCGAATATTTACTCGTTGCTTCAAGTTTCTTTTAAAAACTTGAAATTTCGAATATTTACTCGTTGCTTCAAGTTTCTTTTAAAAACTTGAAATTTCGAGTATTTACTCGTTGCTTCAAGTTTCAGTCAGAAACTTGAAATTTCGAATATTTTCTCGTTGCTTCAAGTTTCTTCTAAAAACTTGAAATTTCGAGTATTTTCTCGTTACTTCAAGTTTCAGTCAAAAACTTGAAATTTCGAGTATTTTCTTGTTGCTTCAAGTTTCAGTCAAAAACTTGAAATTTCGAGTATTTTCTCGTTGCTTCAAGTTTCTTTCAAAAACTTGAAATTTCGAGTATTTTCTCGTTGCTTCAAGTTTCTTTCAAAAACTTGAAATTTCGAGTATTTACTCGTTGCTTCAAGTTTCTTTTAAAAACTTGAAATTTCGAATATTTACTCGTTGCTTCAAGTTTCTTCTAAAAACTTGAAATTTCGAGTATTTTCTCGTTGCTTCAGGTTTCAGTCAAAAACTTGAAATTTCGAGTATTTTCTCGTTACTTCAAGTTTCAGTCAAAAACTTGAAATTTCGAGTATTTTCTCGTTGCTTCAAGTTTCAGTCAAAAACTTGAAATTTCGAGTATTTTCTCGTTACTTCAAGTTTCAGTCAAAAACTTGAAATTTCGAGTATTTTCTCGTTGCTTCAAGTTTATTTTAAAAACTTGAAATTTCGAATATTTTCTCGTTGCTTCGATTTTATTGTCCTTAATTTCTAAGTTTGATGAAGCTAGCATGTATATTTTAGGAGATCTACCCCGATCAAGATGACATCCTCAGTCACACACACCCTACAATCTACACCCTACACCACCCGAGTTTCAGTGGTCATAAAACAAACTTTCAGTTCAATAGGGAGGATGCGCACCCTTGCAACCGCGGTATCTTCCCATAAAGCAGACCTCACAAAAGACAGACCGCTTAAAACAACACACTTTAGGGTTGTTTGCATAAGGCTTAATTAAGCTGATAATAATAACATGTGCCCAGATATGGAAACTATACTTTGTTTTAATTCATGTAATGAATTATGATTTTTATATTAAGACTTTTTATATTAAAAGTGCTTGAGAACATTCTCAGCTTCTCAAGCAACTCAGTTCTCGACTACTTTTCACTCTAATTACAAGTAAATTAAGAAAGATGGAAATGTGTTGTTACTATACTCTGTAGTGACTGGTAGAAGAACAAACAGAATTTGATATCATTTGAAAAGGCATAGTGTGTCATATATTTGGATAATTTGATAGTGAGTGGTTGATAATCACATTTCATGAGAAAAATACATGTACAGGTAGAGGGATTCACACTGAAATATTTTGTTGGAAATGATACTCGTTGTTGTTCGACAAGTGGTGGGCATATTAGTAAAGCATGGAATTCGTCACATATGGCTTGTTTACAAAGATTACAAAGTCGGCTTTCTTTCAAACCATTCAGACAGCGCCCTGTTTCCATTAGTAACCTATGATTTGTTGTCCTAAATTTTCTCAGTGAAATTCTACTTTGTAAGGTTAATTTAAAATAAGGTTCTGGAATAACTTCAAGTTCATACATTGTGAAATGAAATCCTTTTGATGATTGAGTATTGCTTGAATTCCAAGATTGAACAGACTGTATACTATGTACTGACTCCAAGTGAACTCATTAATGGAATAGGGGTGGAGAGCACGGCTGAGCTAACTAGTGTACTAACTGAATTTATCTTACAAGAGGTCTGTCATTTTGGAGTGAACCGCAAATAAGACTTAACTGTGAAATGATACCATATATTCGATAACTTTGAGGATCTGACTGAAGTCAATTTGATCAAAACGCATACCATTTTGGTATGAATATCAGTACGAATTGGTTTGCTTCCAGTCTCCACATACAACATGTGGCGAAGCAGTTTTCTTGAAAATATTTAATGAACAATTTCAATAACACTTAAAGTTTCATATGGCCAGAGGTCGTATAACCATTTCTAAACCTAATGTTGTCTTTTTCATCAGGACACATACCACAATTTTCAACGACACAGCTTAATTAAGCCTTGTGCAACCAACTATAAAATGTGTTGTTTTAAGTGGTCTGTCCTTTGGGGGGTCGATACCGTCCCAAGCATATTTCCTAAACTATTCATGATAACTTCATCAGACTAGGATAGATAGGTTAGATAGGATAGATAGATAGCATGATAGATAGGTTTGCCATTTGGGGTTTAAACCCAGATATGAACCTTTTGCGGTTTCCTCCCAAATGTGACTTAGGCTGTGGATATGAGGGTGTCATGTCGTTCGGAGAAGATTTCCTTAAACTATACATGCTAGCTTCATGAAATTTGGCACACGTACCAAGCATGATCCATAGATGTGCCATTTGATGTTTATACTCAGATATGAATTTTATTTTTTTGCTATATCCATGGACATGTGACTTAGGCTGTGACTATGAGGATGTCATCTTGCTCGGGGCAGATCTAAAATATACATGCTACCTCCATTAAACTTAGAAATTAAGAAAAAGGAATCGAAGCAACGAGTAAATATTCGAAATTTCAAATTTTTGACTGAAACTTGAAGCAACGAGAAAATACTCGAAATTTCAAGTTTTTAAAAGAAACTTGAAGCAACGAGAAAATACTCGAAATTTCAAGTTTTTGAAAGAAACTTGAAGTAACGAAAAAATATTCGAAATTTCAAGTTTTTGACTGAAACTTGAAGCAACAAGAAAATACTCGAAATTTCAAGTTTTTGACTGAAACTTGAAGCAACGAGAAAATACTCGAAATTTCAAGGTTTTGACTGAAACTTGAAGCAACAAGAAAATACTCGAAATTTCAAGTTTTTGAAAGAAACTTGAAGCAACGAAAAAATATTCGAAATTTCAAGTTTTTGACTGAAACTTGAAGCAACGAGAAAATACTCGAAATTTCAAGTTTTTGACTGAAACTTGAAGCAACGAGAAAATACTCGAAATTTCAAGTTTTTGAAAGAAACTTGAAGTAACGAAAAAATACTCGAAATTTCAAGTTTTTGACTGAAACTTGAAGCAACGAGTAAATACTCGAAATTTCAAGTTTTTGACTGAAACTTGAAGCAACGAGAAAATACTCGAAATTTCAAGTTTTTGACTGAAACTTGAAGCAACGAGAAAATATTCGAAATTTCAAGTTTTTGACTGAAACTTGAAGCAACGAGACAATTCTCGAAGTAACGAGAAATTAATCGAAGCAACGAAAAAAAATTGAAATAACGAGAAAATACTCGAAGTTACGAGAAAATTATTGAAATAACGAGAAAATACTCGAAGCAACGAGTAAATAATTGAAGTAACGAGAATTGTCTTTGAAAAAATATTTTGTGCTACAAAAGTGGCAGCATTAGGCTTTCGTAACCCAAAGTGTCATATATGTGGACAATGTTTTTAATGTAAGTGTTCAGGGTGTGTCAGTGTGTTATGTGTTAAATCACTTCCCTCTGTAGAACAAAGGGAAGTAACTCTGCTAACAGCCTGCTTTACGTGACACTGTTAAAATCACTGACAAAGACTGACTGAGTGAGTGAGTAAGTTTAGTTTTTCGTCGCTTTTAGCAATATTCCAGCCATATCACGGAGGGGGACACCAGAAATGGTCATTGTACCAATGTGGGGAATCGAACCCGGGTCGTCGCCTTGACGAGCGAACGCTTTAACCACTAGGCTATCCCACCGCCCACAATACTGTTTCATCAGGTTGTGGTCATGTGACACAATATTCATGGAGAATGTTCATTGTGAATGTCAAAACAGCGTCAGTTCGTCAACCGAAATTATGACCAGCCTACGGTTTAGCACAACTGAGAGTCAGTTGTCATCATGGTACAGCTGGGAACTGTAACGCCAAAGGATCCACCAACGGTTACTTAACGTATTGCCGTTCTGTGCCTCCAGGAAGCTTCAACACTTGACCTTTTCTCCGACGTGAAGTTACTGTAGGTCAAGGATCGGACGACCCAGCTATGATTCTTGTATCGGCGCAAATTCATTCACCGATTAACGCAACGCAGGGTTAATTTTTATACTGAACTGGATCCACCAAGGTTTGACTCGATCTGCTAACTTTTAACTGACTCCACGTTAAAGTGCTCGAGTCTGACCCGCCTTTACTCTTTGATTCGTTGAAAAAACATACCACACCATGAACCCAGGTTGGCCTCATGATTGGAACCACGGAGACAACATACCGGTGAATCTCTTTGGTTAATGTGTTCAGAATCTGCTGATGTATTAAAAGGCATTAAAAGCATCGAGGCAATCACGCAAAAGTATCTCTAAATGATGAATCATTTGTAGAATGTGCAGATGTTTTAGGATTCATTTTACGGTATGCTGTATTTGCATGAAAAGTTTCAATGCTTGAACATACATGACAACCATTTGTATGTCAGTGGTGTTTTACCATGCGGGCGTCGTTGCTGTCTCGACTGGCGCACGTCCGAAGGTGCCAGGGAACATGTCAGTGTTCTAAGTGTGTATTATTGATAGATGCGCAGTAAAATACCACTTCTGCCTGAAACACTCTTCGCAAACATCCGGTTATTTACGACTCAGTGAGATATTCACTGCAAAATCAACGACCTCGTTTCTTTGCGTGTCACTGATGCATGTATTAGATTTGTGTTGCATTTCCTAAACCTGTGTTTCCCATAACACGTACATTTTTTCGAAAACTTAATGCCGAAATATCACTTGTGAAAAACATGTGGAGACAATGCCTTTTTTCAGTCATTTTGAGGGAGACTAACTCACTCAAGAGAACCCAACCAATGTCGTGTATTCGGCTCCATCACCTGTCGTCATACTATGACATGAATTTGATAACAATTGGTCGTATTCACTTTCCTTTACGATATCTACATATCCTTTCTTTACATCGTCATATATGAATCTGACACCCATGGGTCTTGTTTGTGTCAAATATGTCCTATGACCATTTGTTTTGTTCCGTTTTGTTTTGTTTTTTATTCTTATTTTGTTTTGTTTTTTTGGGTTTTTTTTATTAATATGTCAATGGGTTTTATTAATTTTGCATCATGGATTTTCTGGTTTAACATTCCATGTTTTTCATTGTTGACCATTACAGGAAGATCGTACCCCCGAACCATATTTACAGCAGGTATTTCTCCAAGTACATGAAATTGAAATTTGTCAGTTGATGCTGCAGATGAGGAACACAAGAAAGGTAGATGATGGCGAAATTCTTGCGGCTAGTCTTGGCCGCCCTGACAAGTGACTACAAACTCTTGAATTTGTTATTACACTGTATATGTTCCCAGACAGATCACAAATTTGATATGAAATGTAAAGCAAACGTATGATGTAGGATATCACTGAAATTATCTCAAGGCATGTAGGCAGCTGGTTAAAACACATGTATGTCAGCTTAATGGCGACACCTTGGTAGCTGTTTTCTTAGGACAGGTGCCAACGGTGAGGCAGGGTACGCTTACCTTTTCGAGAATGCATCATATGATCACTAAATGATAGTAATGAATAAACACATCCTCATGGCATAGTCAGAATTGTTCAATCGACCTTGCTTTAAACAGAGTTTCTTAAGTATGTGGAAACAGTTTTGTTGCTTTTGTTTACCATTGCAGCAACAACGTATGTGAGGTTTGGAGTTTTTTTCTATGTATAGGACATTTCAGCTGACTGGAAACTTATACAATGTACATGCAACATTTCCAAAATTGTTTTTTGTTTGCCATTCCTGAAAACAGCCATAAAGGAGAAAGCCTGGATTTGATGATAATCAAAATATGTCGATCGCTGCATATACTGCCATCGACTAGCTTGCCCGGTGAGTGAGTGAGGATGTTTTTATGACGCTTTTAGCAATATTTCAGCAATGGCACAGATTCCCTGATCCAGCCTCGACCTCGACTTTCACCACGTAAAATACTCGTAATGCCCCACAGAGGTCTGCGGATCGACAGCTAGATGATTTTCCAACAAAATAAGCTATAAGTGGCCACGAACGGATCATTATTTCAAACGTTAAACGCCAAGACGCATCGAAAACAGCCAAATTTACAATCCCAAACCAAAATCAGGGATTTCACAGCCAACACAGCGAAAACTCACTTTTTAAATTCGTTCATTAATTCCAATCACATTGATAGCACCTATGCAGGGTTAGATTCACCAATTACCCATCGTATATTTTAATTCCTGCTAACAAAGGGGCATCCTTGAAGTGAAACAAATAAATAATCAATCTGTGAATCTGTGACCTTAGGTTCATAAGTGAGTGAGTGAGTGAGTTTAGTTTTACGCCGCACTCAGCAATATTCCAGCCATATGGCGGCGGTCTCTAAATAATCGAGTCTGGACCAGACAATCCAGTGATCAACAACATGAGCATCGGTCTGCGCAGTTGGGAACCGATGACATGTGTCAACCAAGTCAGCGAGTCTGACCACCCGATCCCGTTAGTCGCCTCTTACGACAAGCATAGTCGCCTTTTATGGCAAGCATGGGTTTCTGAAGGCCTATTCTACCCCGGGACCTTCACGGGTCCCTTAGGTTTATAATGTTCTGAACCTGGTAACGGTTTGGCAGATATTATCGTTGCATTTAGTAACGTCCTTGAGAGGCGATCAGAAGGGTAATAATATATGGATGAGTAAATTATTCATTACACTGTTTGCGACGTTTGTGTGAAGGTTCGAACACACCGTTATCAAGCATCACTTGGTTGAAACTTGTTCATTTCACCTCATCACTTCTCTCAATATGACATATACACTATTTATATATGTAATAAGTTTAAACAAATTTACACTCCCGATGTCATGAGCCATGCATGTCTTAAGTGAAAACCAATTCTAAGCCTGATCTGCAAGGGTCTCTTCCTTAGAATGACGCTTAGTTTCTGGATAGGCACAATTAAATAACTCCATTATAAGTGAAATGGGGATTCAGAACATGTTTTTTTATGATTTTAGGCGTGGTGGGGTAGCCTGATGGTAAACGCGTTCGCTGGTCACGTTGAAGACACGGGTTCGATTCAAGTGTAAAGCCCATCTCCGCGGGCGATGCAGCATGTTCGGCGTCTCCAGCATGTACAGTTGAGTACCGACTGCGCGTAGGTTGATCCTTTCTTTATTACATTTTTTTTTTTTAAATTGCATTTTGTTGGTTGGGTCAGTTTTATTATTACGGCCTGTTCTGTGTGTGCAAGTAATGGACACAAGGTCTCTGATGCCTCCAAGAGGGGACAAGAGCGGACCACTCGCCACAGACACGGTTTTTCGTTGGGCAGAGTTGTGTCCCTTTGGCACACCAGGAACCTATATTCACTAGTTCAAATCCGTTTTGTTTTGTAACAGTTTTGACAGAACTCAATGTTACTCTTCCCGGACAGCTCTTGTGTACAAGACTTGTATTCTAACTGAGTGCAATAAACGCGCAACGGACTGCGCAGGAGAAGGAAATCGACTTAGTCTCACACGGCACACATGGACCAGCTTCCGTCATCTACAGCGCTGTCTGCAGAACGTATGTAACCAAAATCTGCAGTTCAGAACAGAGAATTGCAAAAGAAACAACAATCGCCCCTCTCCTAAACATTCTTATTTTAAGTATTTGTTTTAAGGAAAATAGATTCAGACTTAGGTCATATAAGCCTCGCCTTATGCATTTCCCAATCAAATCATATTCATCCCTCTGTTCACATTCCTTCTCTCTCTGTTCACATTTATCGTTCTATTTGTTCGTATTCATCTGTTAAACGCTTCGGAATCACACTGTCATACTTCGTTTTCACCTTATTCTATCTGTTCGTATTCACCCTTATGTCTGTACTCATTCTTCCATTTGTTCATATCCATGTGTCAGTCGCTTAGTATTCACACCTCTATATCTTGACCTTTCGGTGTCATCGTATGTACCTCCTATCTGCCCATTTTCATCCTTCTATCTGTGTATATTCATGATTGGATGAACAATCTTCATAAATGATGTCATGTATACCCCCTCCATCAGTCCGATCACATTAAAACAAAACAAATGGTACGGACTGCCCGTCTAGGTCGCCTCTCTGGGGTGGTGGGGTAGCCTAGTGATGGAAGCGTTCGATCGTCATGACGAAGACCCTGGTTTCATTCCCCACATGGGTACAATGTGGGAAGTCCATTCTGATGTCCCCGCCATGATATTGCTAGAATATTGCTAAAAGCGGCGTGAAACTAAGCCCACTCACTCTGTTGCCACAGTTCCATGTCGAGGGTTGGGGCGTACCAGAATCTGTTGGACGAGGAGGACAAATCTTGAAAATACCTTGATTGTATGTGAATACAATCCTTTGTTCTTCAAGGCGTTATTTAACAAAGGCTAATCTCAAAATAGTCACTCTGTTGATAGTCACACTTTATCCCTATCGATTCATCATCACTGCTGGAGTGTTCATAGCTCACCATGTATCCATTCATATTCACCATCGCCATTCATATTCACCATCGCCATTTATATTCACCATCTCCAATCATATTCACCATCGCCATTCATATTCACCATCGCCATTTATATTCACCATCGCCATTCATATTCACCATCGCCATTTATATTCACCATCTCCATTCATATTCACCATCGCCATTTATATTCACCATCTCCAATCATATTCACCATCGCCATTCATATTCACCATCGCCATTTATATTCACCATCGCCATTCATATTCACCATCGCCATTCATATTCACCATCTCCATTCATATTCACCATCTCCTTTCATATTCACACGCTTTCTATCTCCTCATATTTACCTTTCTTTATGTTCATGTTGGTCCTTCTGTCTCTTCATATTCACCCTTTTATATTTATGTTCTTATTTATCACGCTGTCAGATTTTACTGAATTTCACTCTTCTATTTATTCATATTCAACCTCCTTTCGGAGGTTAACATTCATCCTCCTAGCAGTTCATATTCACCTTTTTCTATGCTCATTTTCCTCCTTCTATCAAGTCATATTCACCCTTCTATCATTTCATAAACTTTTGTTTCATAATCACCCTTCTGTGAGTTCGTATTCACCTTTGTATCATATTATATTCACCATTCTATCTGTTCATAATTACCCTTCTGTTTTCATATTTAGCGTTCTACCTGTTTTTTTTATTTAACTGTCTTTCTGTTCATGTTCACCTCATTATCATTCCATGTTCATGGTCAGTTACCAAAGTATCCCGGTGTTAGCGGTTTTCGACGATGTAAAACGAAAACGCAATTCTTATCTTTAATATCATTTAAAGTTTTGATTTTGCTAACCTTGCGTGATAAAGATATATTCATCTATTTCACACAAAAATAGCATATGTTTCCTACAAAAATAGCGTTGATGACATCGTATCGGCAAAACTGCAGCCGCTTGCCACCTCCGGGTATTTTGTATGTGTTTTCGACGATGAGCCATACTTACCTCTGCACTGCGAGAGAGTGTTTTGATCACGTGGCTTCCTGTTTCATACATAACCTGTCACTAGACGACGAATGACCTTGCTGAATTTCGCTCTTTATTTTTTGTTATACAGGCAACTGATTTTTCATCTGAAGTGGTATTAACGATCCCGGGTAAATAGTATTGATGTGTATTATTTATCTTTTGCATAATGTAACTTTCGGATTTCAATTGTCAATAAAACTTCTCACGAACGGAACGGGACATCCAACCTACCGATGAAACTGCTTTTGCACTCAGATCGCACACGTACTTCCCCGATATAGCGCTAGCAATGCAATCATTGAAATCACAAGAACGTCGAATTCAGCTTGTTTTCGAATATATTTTCCATACTGGGCCACGTAAACAGTTTCCATAATTCTGACATATGAATTATCCACTTAGTTTCAGTTCGGGAATCAAATCAAATT
Source organism: Haliotis asinina (assembly GCF_037392515.1). Taxonomy (NCBI): domain Eukaryota; kingdom Metazoa; phylum Mollusca; class Gastropoda; order Lepetellida; family Haliotidae; genus Haliotis; species Haliotis asinina. The sequence goes on from NC_090285.1 coordinate 36,825,896, forward strand.
AGTGTAATAAACCACGTCTGCTAATTTCCAGGTGCCGAATCTGCTGCCTTGTCAGTCGTCACTGGAGTCACGTCATCGCATCCTTTCTGTTTCCTAAGTGATCACTAGTTCTAATGCCCCACCCCTACCTCGACCATGTCCCTCCGCCCATAACTCGCCAAACCTGCCATGACTGATGTCTATCCACTGGCGTCCATGGTGCATGTGACGTCATGAACATGTGTCGTCACTTCCTGTTAATAAATTATCTGTTTGATATAGCTGTATTGTCAATATTTTGATATAAGTATGCAAAGGTATGTTGACAAATAATAAACTGACAACAATGTAGGGGCAGATAGCATTCAAGAATATGACAACAGTGTCACTGCAGAGAGTAGTGAACATTATAACAACAGTGTCATTGAAGGTTGTAGTCATCAATATGAGAACTGTGTCACTGTGGACTATAGTCAGCAATACGACAAAAGTGTCACTGTGGACTATGGTCAGCAATATGACAATATTGTCACTGTGGACTATAGTCAGCAATATGACAATAGTGTCACTGTGGACTATAGTCAGCAATATGACAAAAGTGTCACTGTGGACTAAAGTCAACAATATGACAACAATGTCAAACAATGCCAAAGTGGAAAGTTACACTCCTTGGTTTACGTTCCCAAAGGGTGAATGGGTTTTGTCCTCGTTACAAGGTCAGTAAAAGTACTCTGAACCTTTCTCTCATATCCGAGACCGTGTGGTAGACTAGTAGTTAAAGCGTCCGCTCGTCACGCCGAAAACCCGTGTTCGATTCCCTACATGTGTACAATGTGTGAATCCCAGTTATGAAGAGTGCGACCCAGCTCTGTCTTATTTATTACAGCCTCAAACACACCTGGTCTTATAAATAAACAGTTCCTAGATTGTATTCATAGAACATAGGGAATAGGAGATAACTTTTTTCTTGTTCAGAAACTCTACACTTGTCGCCTATTCTAAATACGCATGGGCTTTAGTGGGCATTATTATATTTACGATCCGTATGACCACGATCAGGGGTCCATGTCCGATTCCCGATTCCCAGCATTTCCCGATTGCATCCATAGCGTGTTTAATGAGGTTGGTAAGCAGGTGTAATACCGTTTGTACGTCAGCGGGAGAACATTCAATTACAATCCAACCTCATTATCCAAGCCAGTGTCATAATTTCGAGACATCCGAATATTCAAATCATATATACTGATCAATAAAAGAAACACAAATTACGAACAAAATGAAATCTCACGAGGGTAAGCGTTCATGTTCAAACTTGGCACATACACAGGAAACTGTCTTTCTTAAGTATAAGTATACGCTTAAGTATACGCCCAGACACATAAAGTAACAGTGACATACATCACAACAGGTGCACACGACGACCTGTTGATAATATCATTCCGTGATTAATAACATTTCCTAAAATCAGTGTGCAGCGTGCATGTATTAGTTGTGAGACTGTCAAAACATGTCTTGTTAGGCATGTTCGACATAGGAATGCAGTCGAGGCAGCAAGGATCAACCATATGTACTGTATTTACATGTCGAGATGATCAGACTGGCATGGAACTGTGGAATATCCAGCTTCCAAAATCTACGCTACTCCGCTAGCACGATAAAATCATGCTTAGAACAAGCTGGTATCCACTTATATATGATAGTCCTCACAGAGAAGTGGCACTTAAAGACTATGGTACCGCTATCAACTTTCAAACGCTTCAATTTTGCTGCAAATTAGGACTGAATAAATATGAATGAAAATATGAACATTGTTTTGTTTATTTTTACTTACAGAGTGTGAAGACTTGTAGATACAGAGGCATATTAGGGCCATAGTGATTTGTTTTAAGTTCCATTACCTCCTACGTAGGACTTAGTATCTCCTTTTAGATGTCCCACCAGTCCTACATAGAAATAGTAAGCCCTACGTAAGAGATAGTGACATCAAAAAATATTTCACCATGGCCCTACCACGCGTCCTCTATATAAATTATTAATATCATTTTCCGAAACGTTTTTCTTGAAAAAAAGGCTCAACAGCAGAATATCGCTATATGTAATATATAACAGTATATATGGTCCCAGCACACATGTGCCATATGGTGCCTATATAGCACAGACGTTGTTGACATCACATCGTTATTGGTTCGCTGAACACACAGACGTGTGCATATACATACTGTGTAGTATATCACATTTCATACTGCCATCCATAATGTTAATATGACTTGCTATGTCCATTTCAATATATTCGGCCACCTACAGAGTACTCTAATTAATATTGCTGTGAAATAATATCACAATAAAATCTACCACACTGAACGGTTCCGCCAGAACGCGCCATGACATTATGGATGCGTGTAACTGCATAGAGAGCGCTCTCCTGGCTGGGACTACCTTCCTGTCACTGGCGTACATGTGAGTTTGTACTTACTATTGATTTCGTTAAAACATATACTAAACCACTACAAAACGTTGTAGCGACAATCATTGTTTGTATACCTGATAAAAGGATAGGTGCCTTGAAGATTGATACAACATGTGTTATAGCGACAATCAGGTTTGTGTCTACCTGAAGAAGTAGAGATGCCCTAAAGATTAAAGTCAGCATATCTTATAGCGACAATCATTCTTGAGTTTACCTGATGAAGCAGAGATGCCTTAAAGATTGATACAACATGTATTATAGCGACAATCAGTCTTGAGTTTACCTGATAAAGTAAAGATCCCTTAAAGTTGAAAGACAACATGTGTTGTAGCTACAATCATTCATTTGCATACCTGATGAAGTAGAGATGCCTTAAAGATTAAAGACAGCACTTGTTATAGCGACAATCATTCTTGTGTTTACCTGATTAAGTAGAATCGTCATAAAGATGTAGACAACAGATATTACGAAAAAACATATGTTGTCGTAGCAATCACGTAGAGATGTCATAAAACTTTAAAACAGCATATAATAAAACATATGTTGTCGTAGCAATCACGTAGAGATGTCATAAAACTTTAAAACAGCATATAATAAAACATATGTTGTCGTAGCAATCACGTAGAGATGTCATAAAACTTTAAAACAACATATAATAAAACATATGTTGTCGTAGCAATCACGTAGAGATGTCATAAAACTTTAAAACAACATATAATAAAACATATGTTGTCGTAGCAATCACGTAGAGATGTCATAAAACTTTAAAACAACATATAATAAAACATATGTTGTCGTGACATAGTGACAATCATTCTTGTGCTTACCTGGTGAAGTAGGTATGTTTTAAAGATTAAAAAACAACATATATATTAAAACAGGATAATTCTTTGGTTTACCTCTCTGAAAGGGTAAAGATAACGTATACAAGTATTCTAGTGGTTGGAGTTTTGTTTCGCCACTTCGAATTCTAGTACATAGGGTTCAATTCTCTTATGGGTACAATGTGTGAAGCTCATTTCTGGTGTCCATTGCTGTGATATATTGATGGAATACTGCTGAATGGGGTGCAAAACCAAATTCACTCATCCTAACCTCACCTCGCCTCAGAACAACGTATTTTCTTACTGTAGCTACGGTCAATGGAAGAACACTTTCTTCCATCAGTACGGAATCCCTGGACCCCACCCAGAGCCATATCTTGGAAACATTAGGGAAATCAGGAAAAAGGTAATATTCATGTGTTCAAAAAGGTACCGTTGGAAGCATGTATACCGAACGTGTAACTTTTAACCCTGGTGAACAATACGTTTCTGTATGCGTGATTTTCATAAATATTTTGAACAGGTTGCATAGCCGGAACGTTGTGTTAAACCCATTTCTGGTGTCCTCGATATGGCTGGAACATTGCTTGCGGTACGATTCACGCAACCTGTTCAGAGTTCGCATCTGGCGGATTAATATAAAGCGGATGATCTGAATTCTCAAGAGTGCTTTTATACTTGTAAACGTTTGAAACGCTAGTCATAACATTTTTGTTTTCCCAGGGATTTCGCGAAGTGCTAACGGAATGGATGCAGTCATTCGGAGATGTGTATGGGTATGTTGCGGAGTTACGTCATTAATTATGCCATGATGGCTTATATCTAGTTTCTTCTCTTAATTTTTGTTCATGTATTCACGTGATTTTTATCACTATGTTGAATTTTGCCTTTAATGGGATCTGTTACGTCAGAGAACACAGAGTGACGTTTTGACGTTATGTGCTTTATCAGTATCTTGTTTCTCTAATATTCCGTCTGTGGTTTGATGTAAACTTCTTATTGTGCAACGAAACAATGTGACACGTGTACATGTCTCGATATTAAGTGCTTATCAAGTTTGTCATCCTTTTGTAAGTGTATGACGGCAGAATGAAGCATAACGCATTTATATCATAATAATCGAGGATAATTCACAAATTCACAAATACGTGTACATAAGTACATTTTATTATCGACATTCAGTTTGTTATTTAGCTATCTATAAGCAGACGGTTAAAAATGAACGGCTAACAATGTATATTCAGGGACAAAAGTTACTGCAACATGGAATCTGTTCACGGCTAATCTTGTGAATGACGTTTTGGATTTGAACTACAGAAAACGTGTTAAACGGACAAGGAAACGAAGCAGTTGTTTGCCGAGCTAGAAGGAATCGGCAAACCATGATTTAATCAAGAAAAATGGCCATCGATGTTCACTTTAAAAGGCCACACAACCAGATTCTGTTTCCTCTCAATTCAGTCTTAAATGATGCAGATGTCAGAACAACACCTCATATCGACGTCAACCTGAGGTTTCAACCTCCAGATTCTTTCCGCAGTTTTAGAGCGTTATCTTAATCACACGCTGTTCCTATTGTCAGTGATTGCTGTGGTTCATTGAAAGATAACTATGTATTTCCGTGTAGTAACGTTACTCAGTGAAAGTTAACACTGGTTCTATATGATGCTTTATGTCACAGACTTTTGCCCTGGAATAAAATGTATTTATCTGATGAAAACATGGCTTCTGTCCAAAGGTTCCAGGTTGTACATAGGTACTTAAAGTTTGGTATATGTGATATGTGCTCTAGAACGCTTCGATTGGCTTTCAATACATTTTCAGATTTTACATTGGAAACACACCGACCATATTTGTCAAAGATCTCGACATTCTGAAAGACGTCTCAGTCAAACACTTTCAAGATTTTCCAGACAGAATGGTAACATTTTCTTTTTTATATCTGAATGCAATAAATCCTTTTGCATTGGAAAATACATTAGTTTATATAAGGGCAACATTTTGCTACGCACTGGTGCCCATAGCCTATTTTCTGTTATGACCCATTTTTTTACGGACAATATAAAACAAATGTTAAGCACAAACATGTATATGTATGCTCCTCCGTGGAAAGAAATTGTACCACCTGAGGATGATAAGAAAGAAAAAGGCATGGCTGAAAATTATTTGATAAAGGTATCGTAAATGTGTTTTAGGGGCGGTGGGTAAGTCAATTGTTTAAAGCATTCGTTCGTCAAACCGATGGCATGATGAAGACAATTTCTGGTGTCTCCCGCCATGATATTGCCGGAATACCGTTAAAAGCGGCATAAAAAGTCCCAACTATTTTGGACCTGACGATTTCATTATTTCTGCGACTGTATCATCCTGTTATCGTTTAGCTAGCGTTTGTAATGTTTGGGCAAATCCTAGCAGTGTTTATCAGAGTAAGTAAGTAGTAATAAGACTTGTTACTTTGATATTTCGGATATGTGTTATAACTGTCTTTATTCTGAAGTTTTCAGATCTGAATCCAGGCATTATCCGCCACGGTGTACTTTTCTCCAAAGGTGATGCGTGGAGGCGGCAACGGGCTGTCATGGCGCCCACATTCAGTGGAGTGAAGCTGGACAAGGTGATACTTTATTCCTCCTCCTCCGCGCGCGCGCGCGCGTGTGTGTGTGTGTGTGTTTCTGTGTCTATATGTCTGTGTCTGTGTCTGTGTGTCTGTCTGTGCACGTGTTCCTTTGCGCTCGCGTGCGTGTGGGTATGCTTGTTTAAATGCATTTAAAATTAAGTCGTCTGCTGAAAGAGTCAGATTTGAAAATATTCAAGAATCACACCTAAGTGGTGATGTCTCCAAGTATTTGCAAGAAGATGAACTGTTGGATCCGATTCCAAATACAGGCAGACAAAAGGCAGTAAAAAGATGCTTCCAACATCCAGCTTGTCACTCTAAGTCACTATGACTCGTGAAGATCCTGGGTAAGACAGGTCTTCAGCACCCGATGCTTGCCATGAAAGGCGACTGTGCTTGTTGTAACAGGCGACTAATGGGATCGGGTGGTCAGGCTCGCTGACTTGGTTGACATATGTCATCGGTTCCCCATTGCGCGGATCAATGTTCACGCTGTTGATCACTGGATTGTCTGGTCCAGACTCGATTATTTACAGACCTCCACCACCTAGCTGGAATATTGCTGAGTGCGGCGTAAACCTAAATTCACTCACGCACTCACTCTTAGAAACTATCCTAACAGCACTGTACGCTCAGTGACGTGACAACAAATATGTCTGTTGTGTTGCATGTTTACTCTGCTGTATCCCCAGATGGGCAGCACATTGAATGACTGTGCCGATGCCTTGGTTAAGAGACTGAGAGACAGAGCTGGAGAAGAGATCGTCTTGCGAGAGTACGTGCTTTTCATATATGACATGATTGAGCGAGTTTAGTTTTACGCCGCTTGTAATAATACTACAGCAATATTACGGCGGGACACATCATATGGCTTCACACATTGTACCCATGTGGGAAATCAACCACGGGACTTTGGCGTGGTGAGTGAACGCTTTAACCACTGGATTTAAGGAGCGACAATGGGGTTTCTAGTGGTTTAAGCGTTCGCTCGTCACACCGTAGGCCCGTGTTCGATTCCCCACATAAAACTAAACTCATCTTAGATAAAAGCCATCACTGCTGTGTGAATTAATGAGTAATAATGCTCATAACTGTTATTCTTGTGAAATGATCTTTAACATGGCTCAATATTCAATCAACAGTTATTTCGGTCAATTTACCCTTGAGGTGATCGTCAAAGCAGCATTTGGCCTCAACACCGACACCGACGACATTTTATACGATAACCTACGACAGCTGATCCGTCCTGGGAAGAAAGGAGCCTTCTCCCACTTCAGCAGCAGTGAGTCATCATCATCATCATCATCATCATCATCAGCTGATAGTGTGGCTTTTATGTTTTACTGGATGCTATTGTTTTCCAACACTTTCATAGCATCCAACATGAAACTTTACAAAGCCACGATTGTTTGTCAGTGCTAGATAAAATTGACCTACGCAGTCAGACCCTGATATGCCGAAAGAAGCTCGACACATCCAGATATTCGAGATAGCATGCTTGTACAGCCAGAAAGAAACTGTAACAGTTGGTTCAAACCGCATTGTACTTTAACAAGGACTTTAGCTGATTCTATGACCAAAGGTGTTAGTTACACGTACGAGAACTCTTCACCGCTGTCTTATTATCATTCATGGTTGGGACCTAGTCAACGATTCGAAATGAGGCCATGACTCTTTACATCTCTAATCATGTATTTTGTCAAGTATAATTATTAGTATTTAGTATCTGTATTGTTATTCAGAGTTTCGAGTCAGGGTATAATCGAAACTTGGGTTTATTTCCAGATATATTCCCATCCACAGTGCCTCTCCTGAGGTTACTTGGTTTCAGCGTCATTCCCAAGGATCCGTATGAGTATATCCTGCAGTTGTTAGTTGATATCATCAGACTGAGGAAGCTCCAACCTAAGAAAGAAGTACGTCATCACAAAAATTTGTTTGCCCATTTGCCAGTTTGTGTGGCACGGTGTTGGGTAGTATGTCATACTTGTTACGGCGAGTGAGTGAGTTGGGTTTTACTCCGTCTTTAGCAACATTCAAGTACTATCACGGCGGGGGACACCAGAAATGGGCTTCATGTGTTGTACCCATTTGGGGAATTGCATCCGAGCTTAGGCGCGATGAGCGAACGGTTTAACCACTACGCTACCTCGCCGCACCCGTATCTGTTACGTATGTATTACTTAGTCACCACTGTCACAAAAGACATCACTAGTACATGCATGTCTTAAACCCGTAAACTCATCTTTCAGAAGGAAATTTGGTTCGAGTCTGCAGTCAGGAGATCCTGGTATACCCACAGCTCTGCGAATGGAAACAATATTGTTCACTTATAGTTTTCAAGATTACTGATACAATATTTCAGTTTATAAATTAAAACCTTGGGAATAATATATATATTCGTCGAGTTAAGTGACTTCGTATATCATTAACGAAGTGGGTAAATATTTAGCTTCACAACGGCAATATTGCAGCCATATCGTGTTAACGAAGTGTGACAAATTGGCCATTAATGAGTTATGCCAATAACCAAACAAGGTATTTATCCTACATACAGCCAGTGTAATTCACGTTATAATGAGGGGAATATGACTTTTGTTCCAAAATTAGCATTAACAAATGGCCTTATGTCCATTTTAGCATGAAAACCTGCATACGGGCAGAATATCCGTTCCTTTAAATAACATAGCAAAATATCCATTTTACCAGGGTGCGGTGTGTACAATTATTTATGATGAAATATCCACACTCAAGTTATAATGGCGTGGTTTACAAGCTGGTCATGATGTGTTTCTCAGAGAACATTCGTGGAGTTGAGCATTAAGAACGTGTTGTTACCATGACGTAGGAGCAGGTGGTCAAGTTGCATCTCAATTCATTGCGCCAGAAATCTTTGACCATGGTTCGAGTCTCTGTTCCCTCCGATCATGCTATCATTATATTCCTGTATTTCACTGAAGTGATATACGTCTCGAACTTGCATCAATGTTTTGATATGTTTCCAGAACAAGGACTTCATGCAGCTGCTTATTGACGCTGAAAGCACGGAAATACCCAACGCAAACGAGAAAACAATAAAAAGTAAGATTATTAAATAAGCTAACAAAGTGTGAACGAGTCAGTCGTCCTGTGTTCTGTCCGTCCGTGCAGTAGTGCAAGTGATTGATGGTGTGACGAATGGCTTATTGATCTGTACAAAAACAATACTAATAATAATGATAAATATGTTTATAAATTAGTGTGTTTGCGAGAAATTCATACCACGTGGTTCCCAAATAATATCACCCCAAATTAGTATACTTACTGTTTTTTGTCTATACTGACGGACAAAAGAAACTTTCTTGTTCAATTTTATGTCACTTAAAGCCTAACAACCCGTGAAGGTCCCGGGGTAGAATAGGCCTTTAGCAACCGATGCTTGCCATGAAAGGCGACTATGCTTGTCGTAAGACGCGACTAACGGGATCGGGTTAGGCACTACTTGCAAAACATGAAACATGCAAAACGATAATTTGTCAAACACATATTAAAATAGTCTGACACAACTGATTGTCTCTGTTATAAGTTGAGTGGTATGCATGAAGAATGTAACACAGAAACAGTGTGGGTTTTTTGTGGTTTGTTTGCTTTATTTATTTAAAATATAAAAGAGAAAGAAAAAAAGGAAAGAGAAACCAAACAACCCTATAGCCCGTTTGGCTCACAAGCGAACCGATGAATTGCGGTATAATTCAAAAACTAATAAGCGTAACATACTCTATGAAACGCTGATCATAATTAAAATATTATACCAACTTGGTAAGGTTTTTGTATAATTCTTGTCCTAATAATAATGAAAAGTTGTTTAACAAACCACCATTACAATATAGCCACAATTCACTGTTTATTACGACGGCGAATACTTTCTCGCACACCTGGCTGTCCCTCTCACTGCAGTCCTCCCTCTTAATAAATGGTGAACTGTGTCAATATTTTAATGATAGTTTGTTAAACAACTTTTATTATATTTTAAGGAAAAATATTCTGCAAAAGACTCATAGTTGGTATGATGTTCTGATTGTGATCGGCGTTTCATTGAGCATGCACAGTTTGTTAGTTTTTGAGCTAGACTGCATTTCATCGGTCCGCTTTTGAGCCAATCGGATATTAGTGGTGTTACAACTTGTTAAGCCATCAACCCGTGAAGATCCAGGTTAGAACTGATTTTCACCAACACATGCTCGTCATTAGAGGCAACTAACGGTATCGGATGGTCAGGTTCGCTGACTTGGTTGACACATGTCATCGGTTCCCAATTGTGTTGACCGCGGGATTGTTTGGTCTCGATTATTTACAGACCGTCGCCATAGAGATCTAACACTACTGAGTGCGGTGTAAAACTAAACTCAATCAATCAGTTACCGTGGTATATTTATACTCCAGAACTGAGCGGGGATGAGATTCTTGGACAGATGTTCATGTTTATCATCGCTGGGTACGAGACGACGGCGTCCACCCTCAACTTCCTGGCTCATTCCCTGGCAGTGTACCCCGATATACAGCGGAAGGTTGTGGACGAAATACATCAACATCTTGACCAGGTGAGGAATATCTCTCTTATGAATCTTCGCAACTCATTTGCGATATCTGTATAATCCTTGAGAGGTGCCTCAGGGGCGGTTGGGTAGCCTCGTGGTTAAAACTTTCGCTCGTCAGGCCGAAGACCCCGGTTAGATTCACCATGTGGGTACAATGTGTGTACAAAGTCCATTTCTGGTGTGCTCTGCAGTGACATTGCTGGGATATTGCTAAAAGTGGCATAAAACCAAACACACACTCGCTCACTGAGACTAGACAGAAATTTCAAAAGCAGTTATAATTGTGGGTTCGAAAACCACATTCCCTTCGATTGTGTCTCTACGTTTTGTCAGATCGGATTTTTCTATATTGTAAATGTCTAAAATCTCCATTATACTAACCTTAATGGCACAATGTCACATATTTTTGAAAATAGTTTGGCCCATATTTTACATATTGGGGGCATGTGCCCTCACTTAGCTTGTATTGATTGATACAGGACATAATATGCTTACAACCTGCGTCATATCGATAATTGAAACTGGGACGGGAACACATTCCAAACGGATAACACGTACCATATATGGAATGTAACCGATTGCTCCTTACACCGACAAAATGTCTCACGCGGTGTTATAAATGTGTTTGCCGAACTGACCTCAATTACATGTTGCGTTATTGGATATTCGTGAAGAGCATTCCAAGGGACATAACTCTGTTAGGTTCGCTGGAAGTAATGTTCGATCGGCAGGGGGTGAAGAATGTCGATTTACTGTAACGTTGCATTTATTCATTCGAACTATTTAATTTAATATTGCAATTTAAATACGTATTACTATTTTTGAATGGATTATATGGTAACCAAGGGCTGATGGTTAGTATTATTAAGAGATGTCTTTTTAGAGAAATGTGGTATAACATTATGCCTTCAAGTGCCAGGCAAAGCTAACAGGTTATAATACATGATACTGTCTAGATGACAACTTACTTTATTGTGATACAACGTTTCCTCCTATCGCCACGGCTATATTACCAATATCCAATTTTGTTATTGTTGTTGTCGTCGTTAATTTGTTTGATGCAATCAATCAATCAATCAATCAATCCTGTTCAAAGCATGGTAAAACACACCTCATTCACAAACGTGTCAACATGTGAGCAAGAGGGGTACAAGCAGATAAGACCAAACGAACAGACTGTGATGTACAAACCTAATCCGTGAAAATCCGCGACAGAACCGACAACCAATGCTTACTTTACAATGTCAAAAGGGTCGGGTGGTAAGGTGGTTTGGTTGGTGCATGTCAGTGTATCCAACAATGCCCAATGATACCGATGTCAATCACAGGACTGTGTGATCCAAACTGGAGTATTTACAGATCGCCCGAGTGCGGCGTTAAACACCGAAAAAATAACATACGCTATAGAGATTCTTACGAAATCGGCCTTGCAAAATTGATTAAATGGAATGACTTCAGCTACTCTTAATTATGTTAGAGAAAATATGGCGACTTCAGCTACTCTTAATTATGTGAGAGAAAATATGGCGACTTCAGCTACTGAGTAAATTTGGTGTAGCGGGAGTGCATAAAACGGACAAAAAGACAAACACAACGGTTAAATTTGTGTTTGTCTGAATGTTGTTTGACGCCGCACTCAGCTTCATGGCCTGGTCTCGATTTCCACGAGGGTACACCGTCAGAACTGAGAGGGCAATTTTTGGTGTCCCTCGCCATGATGTCATCGCCTGTATTTTTACTTGACATGGCCCAACACACTTTCACTCATTAGATCACTTTCCAAATCAATTCAGGAGGAGCCAACATACCACAACGTGGGCGAGTTGAAATACCTGGAGAACGTCGTGAAGGAAGTTCTACGTATGTACCCTGTTATATACGGGTAAGTGTACCTGAAGATATTAACTACACGGTTAATTGTAAGGCACCGGAAGTCGCTGAACTGAGTTTCCCCCAGTTCATGATAGCGCGTCCTGAGTTCTTACCATTACGTGGAATACGGAAGGTATCATCTAAGGAATTGCAATTGGCTGTGGAGAGCTGCGTCTCTTACACACACCAGGAACATATGATCGTGGTTTGTTTCGACCTGAGTATTGTTTCAGTTATCAGTATACCCGTGCTCGTGGATCTGAGCAGTAAACGTCTGAGACCTGCATCTCTACGGGTTTTCTTGCCACATTCAACTGGGGGAAACTTGAGACATTATAGTATGCAAGATTCTGAGTCATTATATTTGCGAGAATCCGATTCATAACGGTGAGGGGAACCTGAGACGTTATGTTTACAAGAATCCAAAATAATATGTTCTCAAGAACCCGAGACATTATGTTCACAAGAACCCGAGACATTATGTTCACAAGAACCCGAGTCATTATGTTCACAAGAACCCGAAACAATAGGTTTACAAGAACCCGAAACAATATGTTAACAAGAACCCGAGTCATTATGTTCACAAGAACCCGAAACAATAGGTTTACAAGAACCCGTAACAATATGTTAGCAAGAACCCGAGACATTATGTTCACAACAACCCGAAACTATAGGTTTACAAGAACCCGAGACAATATGTTAGCAAGAACCCGAAACAATTTGTTTATCCGAGTCTTTAGGTTTACAAGAACACGAGACATTATGTTTACAAGAACCCGAATCTTTATGTTTACAGGAATCTGAATCATAATGTTTGCAAGAACCTGAGACATATTTACAACTAAGTTTCGTGAAGTTATTGAGTGACATGCACTATAGAATTTCTATCACAGGGTGAACAGACATACAGTACACACTCGAACCATAAAGGGCGTGACGTTTCCAAGGGGGAGCAACGTCTACATCCCCATCTACCACATCCACAGGGACCCCGCCATCTACCCCGACCCGGACACATTCAACCCGGACAGGTAAGTCTAGTCTTCGACAAACAGTATTCAGTGTCAAAATGTTCCTCTCAGCCTCAACGTGTTTCATCCTCGGTGCCTCTTCTCGGTCAACTGTGGATGAGAGCTGTTTTCCCTTTTTTTTTTCTTTTTTTTTTTTTTCTTTTTTTTTGTTTGTTTCCTTCTTTTTTTCTTTTTCTTTTTTTTTCTTCTAAAAAACAAAAAACAAAACTAAAACGTCAATCCGTGATTCTAAGGATATAAATCAACTATACGTACCTTTGCATACTATGATCGAAACTTTGGGGTAGACAAGTGGTTCAAGTTTTTGCTCGTTTTGCTTCGATCATGGTTTGATTTTCCTCATGGGTGCTGTGGATGAAGCCCATTTCTGGTTTCTCACGTCTTCATAATACTGCATATCGCCATACTCACTCTCTCATTGTTGTATGTGACTATGTTAAAATGAGTGAAAGTTACAAAACATCCAAACGAGACCTGACCCACGACAAAATGTTCCACCACGTGTCTAATGTTCGTGGTGTTCAAATGTCAGAAAAAGTCTTCACTGACCTTAACCAACACGTATGTTAGACTTTCTGTTTAATATAAGAACGGAACATTCCACCGGATGGGCAAATTTAGTGTCGGTTCTAAACAATTACTGGAAACGAAAAAAAAACATTCCTCGGGCCTTCAACCTTTCTGATTATGCCGAATAAACGATGATCAAAAAGTAGCCCTTAACATGACCTCATTGACATAAAATCTTTACATCAACATGGTACACTCTATCGTCTGCATATTTACTGTAACACCAGTAGTCATGATTGTCTAGTCAAATTTCTCAGAAATGTGGATTTTAAGAATGACAAACCTGGAATCAAAATTGGCGAGAGCAAGGATTCGAACTTACATATTTTTTTCTCAGTTTCTCGCGTAAGACTGTTGATGAGTAAAGATGGTGTGTATTTGAATATTTTGTTTCTAGATGGTCTGATAACACCGTGAGACATCCTATGGCGTACATTCCGTTTGGGGCTGGTCCAAGGTTCTGTGTTGGGATGAAACTGGCGGTTTTCGAACTGAAAGTGGCAATAATCAAAGTCCTGAGAGCGGTGAAGTTCAGCACGACGAAGAAGACACAGGTATTTTTTTCCTTTCTATTTTTCTGATTTTCTCAATACACCCCTTAATCCCCTCCCCTCTACTGTGGGTGACATTCTGGAGGTTTGAGAGAGTGAGTTTAGTTTCACGCCGCACTCCGCAATATTCCACCTATGTGGGGGCACATTCTGCAAAAGAAATTCCCCGTGTGCAAATTCACGTTTTCATGTAAATGTATTTGTTCCCATTCTGTTTGAATGGTATAATTACATTAAGATATACTGGTATATTTCTACACGCAGATCACATACCCTGATTACCATCTCTTTCTTTTTTCCTTTTCAGGAAAAAATAACCTTCGCGGACAGTAGTTTCTTGGCGCCAAAGGCACCAATAGTGCTTCAAGTAGAGAAGCGATAATAGACCCGCGCTGGTTATCTGAGGAGTGTTTAAGGACATCCCCTCTTCATCGCAAACAAGCGTTGTAATAGCATATGTATCCCACGTCTTTCTTCTACTGGTCGTGGATGAAAGAACTCTCAGCTCTCACTGACGCACCGATGGACTTTCTTCATATGTGCGATTTAATACAATATGTCACATGGTCAGAGATTAGTCGGACAGAGATTAGTCGGACTGTAACAGTGACCTTTGGGAATTTTACATTGTTTTCAGTGTACATTACAGGACACCAAAATTGTGCATATACAACAAACTCAAGTTGAATTTAAATTTCAGTATGTGCATTACTCTGATCGTTGCTCGGCATAGGCGGATCCTTCATATTTTGCTCCATCGATCTGCATGAAGGATGAATTCTCTAATCAGGCCTGATCTATAGTTCCAGTTATCTGGATGCCTAATCGTCAAATCTGAATCGAAAGGTAAAGACATGCTTTAGCGCTGTTTTGTCAGACGGTAAAAGTGATACCATAAGGACGTGCATGACCACAACAGAGATCCCATGTTCTCCGTAGTCTTATTATACCCGTGAACATTCGGATTACAATTTTGGAATTCAGCAACCCATGCTACCGTGAAAGGCGACTATCGGAGCGGGAGATTGCTAGCTTCACACGTCATCGTGTCTGGATTTCGTAGATTGATGCTCACAATGTTGATCACTGGATTGTCTGGTTCACACTCGATTATTTACAGACCGCCGGAATATTGCTGGAATACTGGTGAGTGTGGCGTTAAACAACAAACCTAACGACCAACCGTAAAAACTTTCCTGCTGAGAAACCACTTGTGGGACATAACTACAAACCAAGTACCATGTTTTCAAAACAGTGAGGAGGATGGGTTGAAGACCGTTTTTAACAGTACAATGGAAGTTGCCATAATCGCCATCTGTCCAATCCGGCAAGTTGTCAACATTGGCATAAAATCTCAATTCCATCCGTGGCTTGTACATTTATCATCAGCTCTACAATCCAGCACAGTCTAAGCCGGAAAAATTCTTCAGTTCCAATGAATGCCGGTTTAGACTTCTTCCAATGTATTCCAACTGCACCACGGCATGATATCTGCGTTGTAGACTTGAAAACATACAGGCTTCAGATGTCTACTTTATGGATAGTTAAGAAAGACTATGAGGGTGCACCTGGACCAGTTGTCCTCGGGGGCGCTCATGACTAAACTCTATACAACAATCAGGCGAATCTCTCACGGCACCTCCTTGTCGCCTGCTTCGTACAACAAACATTGATTAGACAATTTTGTTTGGGGATTCTGAATTTACCATTGTTATCCAAATCAGGGATAATCTACAAATTGTTAAGAGTCTCCCTTTCAAAATTAATCAGTGAATGTGTTCAAATAAAACGGGGAGCTCTGTGATTGTGAAATGCTGCTGTCAATAACGTTCAAGCTCTAGCTGCACATACATGTATACAGTTCTGGTATATTGATTGATGTTACGAGATGCGAGTTAGAGTTGGTCTTCAGTAACCCATGCTTGTCGCAAGAGGCGACTAACGGTATCAGATGGTCAGGCTCACTGACTTGGTTGACACACGTTGTCGTATCTCAGTTGAGCAGATCGATGCTAACGCTATTGATCACTGAATTGTGTAGTATAAACTCGATTACTTACAGTCGCCAAACACCTGGAATATTAATGAGTGCGGTGTTAATGAACAAATAGTACAAACGAAATGTTTAATACTGGTGGTATGTGAATCAAGGAAACCCCAAACGCACCTTTCCACTCCATTCCTCACTGAACTAACACGCCAATATACCAGTGTTACTGGATCTTCCAAGAACTATTGACAACGAACCAGACAGTCTGAGCTGTCTAAACGATAACTGAGACAACAACGGTACAGACTCCACATTTATTTGCATGTAGACATGAAATATTTACAACCAGTGATTAACAAGTATCTTTGGTAACTTCCACTTCATAACTCGGAAATTTTATCTCTCTTCCAAAAACAACCGGTAAACTTAGAAATGACTACGTAATGTAATGTTACAAGTAATTGACTAGCACTACAAACTCAAAATGAGCTGCCAGCACAATAACTGACCCGATAACGAACGAGTGAATATGGTTTTACGTCGTCGCTTACAGCAATATTCCAGCAATATCATGGCGATACGCCTTCATACATTGTACCCATGTGGGGAATCTTCAGAGTGACGAGCAGACGCTACAACTTTAAGGTTACCCTGCCGCCTCTATGAAATATAGTTCAGGAAATTTTTAATGCCCATAAGAAACCGACAGTTCAGGTCTAACACTAACGGTCCCAGTGCAACCAGCAAACGCTTTAGCCATTGAGCATCCAATGATGCAGTGGTTAGAATAACTGGGTTACAAACGTAAACACCTGGCTCCTTGTAGCAGTAAATGCTTATCTAGTGACTGTTAGAACAGGCCATAATCACCAATACACTAATGTATTTCAGATACTTGACAGCCACCTGCAAGTAACTGGGAAAACCTGTGACTGATATCATGAACATCTATCCATGAAGATTCACGTCAGAGAATACTCTGTGCACGATACTCTCTGGACAAGCATGTGCTGTGGGTGACAAACTTCAAAACCAGAGCATAATCTGAATACCCAAAACCGCACCTTAATAATCACTTATTTCATCAATCCCATAAATAATGCCGTGGAACAAAAGTAAAACACTGCCTTTCACTGCTAGGTGTTACAGGTATCTGTCCACACACCACTGTGTATGTGATTGGAAAAAAGATAAAACGGTATGTTTTTCTATAACAAAAATGATAAAATTCAGCTTTTTTTAATATTTGCATTTGTATGTCCACTTGAAGATGAAGATCTTAACAATATACATGAAAAAGACTGATATGGACATTCATCTGACTCACTTAGCATTTAAATGGTTCTCAGAGTATTCTGAAGATTCTCAAGGTGTAATTTTCCATATATACAAAGCAAGCAGGCCAGTCAGCATCAGACAAGAACATACAGAACCAATCTGCAAGCAGCTGGGTACTGTGTGTTGTCCACACAGGGGCAACACACAAACTAAATTAAAACATGATCTAATAATGAGACAAAATTGAACAGCTCTATTAATTACAGGGTTCAAAAATATATTGAAAAACCACTTCCCACAGGGTAACTGACTACAAGAAAGTAACTTGTCCTGACTTATTTTCCACTTACCCTGATTTTATGACACAATGCTTGATGTTAATGTTAACTGGACTATTTATAAGAAAGAGTGATAATTTCACCCTCTACTCTATTATTTTTGCGTAATTTAATGGATTTTTGAACCCCTGAAATACCCTATGACACTGAACTGTTCAATAACTAGATATGTTGAAAGTATCTTTCTATGTTGAAAGTATTTTCCTAGCTTTGAAGATTAGAAACTAGCATGGTGAGTGAGATGGGTTTTAATTCCACCTTGAGCATTACTGAAGTAACAGTCTAATGTGTCAGCTTAATGTATACACAAGGAACTTAGTTAAGCACCCCCTGGCGTGTTTCACGATTGAATGAGCCCCAATCTTAACTGCTGCTTTAGCCACAGAATGGCTTAGACTGCCCCTTCAGAGGATCATTGCTGGCTGTCATACAGTCACATGGAGGTTCCACTTGGTGTTGAACTCAAATGAACAATTACTGTCATAAAATGAACATGGATTCCAATAATTTTTTGGTCAGAGGATCACACAGGTCAGAAAAGGCAAGTTTTCATATCACGATCACCATGAGAATTTTGATATAGGTGTTGAAGTCTTATCAGTCCATAATTAAGTTCTTGTGTATAGGTAAAAAGGCTGAAGGCAAGAAGGTATCGGACATTCATCACTACCGTCAAATAAACAGGTATGGATATGGTACATACAAACATGGAAGGATAACTGGAATGGGCCAGGATTCTAACTCATGACATGACGTATTACCATTGGTTATGAATGAAGGATAACTGGGATGGGCCAGGATTCTAACTCATGACATGACGTATTACCATTGGTTATGAATGAAGGATAACTGGGATGTGCCAGGATTCTAACTCATGACATGAGGTATTACCATTGGTTATGAATGACAAACCAGAAAGTAATTCTTACACTACTACAGAGAGGATATCCCCCACAAAACAGAGAAGTCATCCAGCAAGATGTGTCCAAGCTCCTGCACAATTTATTGAATACAATTTCAGGGACTCAGAGACTTCATAAGTTGGAAAACCTTCAGTAGTACCCGCTAGTTGTAGAAACAGAAAATGTATTCAGATCCCACAGAATCACTTAATCATCTATATTTATTTTCTTTTAACCAAAAATGCATCATTACTCTCTTCATAAAATTGCTAAACGTTCGTTGATTTACTCCCTAATGAATGCTTGAAAATAATAAAATGAATAATCCTAATTCTTATGCGTGGTAATTTAATAACAGCTGTTTTGATGTTCGCTTTACCAATACACTATTAAATTGGCAAATACTGTAATACACATTCAAACATAAATTTCATGCTTATGTAGATGCATACAATTATCCTAGCATGTTCTCTACTGATTTTATTAGCTGACTGGTGACTTTTCACATAAAAGGACCAAAACATATATACTGAGACCAACATCCAAGAGATGTTACTTGTATTCAGTAAACCTGATGACAAAAGCATAGGGACCTTGCTCATATCTAGTACCTTGTATGTGCACACTGTGTATGTACAAGAAGGAATACTTCATAAAAGATGTGCCTTCACTTGACTAAAACCAAACTGTTTCAAACTCATACACACTGAGGAATAATCTTAAATGATGAAAAACAATAAAAAACATTCATGCTTTTCATATTTCCTTCATTTAATGAACTGTTGATTTTACCAAACACTTAAAACATAAAGGTGAAAAGAATTTAGGAAACAGTCATATACACAAGCAATCTGCCTGTTTTGTGAATACATCTTTTTCATAATGAGTGAGACCTACAAACTTAATATGGATAAGTGAGTGACTACAGTTTCAGCAATAGTCCGGCACTATCATGGCAGGGGACACCAGAATGGGCTTCACATATTTTACCCATGAAGGGAACTGAATGCAGGGTCCGTAGGTGAGTGAGTTTAGTTTTATGCCGCTTTAAACAACATTCCAGCAATACCATGGCAGGGGACACCAGAATGGACTTCACATATTTTACCCATGAAGGGTATGGACTGTAGTGCCGCAGGTGAGTTTAGTTTCATGCCACTTTAAACATTACTCCAGCAATATAAAGGCAGTCTTAAAATGGGATTAAAGCATAAAGTGATGCTGGTCTTCGACATCTATACCTTTGGTGAAACCCATGAGAACCGATAGAGTGTTGACACAGCTAGAAAGATACCTTGGTAATTCAAAGTGTTTGCTCGTCACACCAAAGGCCCTGGTTTGATTCCCTAATGGGTAAAATGTGTGGAACCCATTTCTGATGTCCTCGGTTTGATTCTTGGAATATGGCTAAAGGCGATATAAAACATACTCAATCACTCTGTCCAATTCACACCAACCATTAAACGTTTCCTGGCATGCTAAAGGGATGTAACTCTGCTGAGCACTGAAATAACTGGAGCACTTCATGCAACTGAGCCACCCCAACCAAGCAAACATCAAGGCTTATCTCATATTTAGAGTCAAACAGAATTCAAATGTCATATTCTTTAGTGTTCAATAATATTTATAAAACAATTACAATAAAATATTAAAAGTCTACAATGCTTCAGGCATCCGTTGCATGCCACAGACGTATGTACTGCATGTTATCACAGATCGTTCCTATATTGACACAATGCTCTTCTCATCTTTTATTTTCAAAAAATTACCCGCAGTTTTGACCCTGAAATTTAACACAAAATGCAGGAAGTTTGATACAGTTCTGGAGTTTAGAAAATATCAAATATGATCCCAGTATAATCAGGATCAGAGGTGAACACAGAAACACTGGGAAAGTGTTGTTGTATAGTGAGATACCAACAACTGTTGGTTCACCAGCATGTCTAATTGTGCGAGTCACTTTTAGGCATCAAGCAAAGATTCCAAAGTTGTCTCTCAACTATTGCACAGTTTGGGACAGAACTCCCAATGTAACCAGACTGGCAAAGACAAATTTCATAAATCCTGCTATGTATATGTTGACAGGGCTACAAGAAGCTTGTAATTATTTTCTATTTTCCATGCACTGTCTTAAAATAGGACATGAACATGTTATCTGTTTTTTTCAGTCATTATACTTTCCCTACTACCCTCATGCTGCTTGTGGTAAGATCACTAACTTAGCTGTCGATATTGGTCACAACTAAAATACTAGTATCCGCAATATCAGTTAGATATGTATTTTCTACTTGTTGACAGATCAATACACAGACAAATAATCAGTTTCCAAAACTGAAGAAAATCACAATTCGGATCTACAGAAATGTACATTACTTCTGCAGATGGCATATGAACACAAAGCATACATCACCGACTTTCATAAGCAAAGACAACCTGGAAAAGGAGATGAATATTGCTGCAGTCCCACACAACACAACATTTGGCATTGGCTCTATTCAGGAATTCCCTTGAGGAGTTATGACCTAGACATCTGATTGACAGCAAGTAGACTATGTTGATGTCGCTTGTGACAGACAGCATGCAAATAGCACTGTCATTACTTGTGATTGACAGCAGGTACACAACGCTGTCGTCACTTGTGACTGACAGCATATAAGTAAAGCTGTCGTCACTATGATTGACAGCATGTAAAAAATGCTGTCATCACTTGTGACTGAGAGCATATAAATAATGCTGTCATCCCTCAAGACTGACAACTGTAGATGCTGTTGATAATGTCTATTGTACTGCAACAGATATATTTTTGAGGGTGGAGATGTCACATGGCACAGTGAGCAACAATCTATTTTGTTGAAAAATTTCAGACAAAATTAACATTAAGTTCACATTAAGTTTGACTTAAACTATCATGTGACATATAAAATATCAGAAAGACATATTTACCTCATTTGGTAAAGAAGGGTGAGTATGTACACATATCTTTTCTCATGTCATGACAGACTCAGCAACATTTCATTTACATGAGTGGGTTGTATCAGACAAATCCAGTGACTGATATCAAAAACATGGACCGGGTCACGATGACATGCTATCAATCAAGTAACCAAACCACAGAACGGATCTGATAGATCGCAAAAGCAACCACCATCCAAATGCTCGGAACCTATTCTCAGCCAGAACTCAAGGTAAAGAAACAAAATGACTTGATGACACCTTCCTGGTTCAAGGATGGCAAGATAAGAAACATACTCCAATGACACTTCACTTTTTAATTTCAATTTTCACTTTTTGTTATTTTAAAACTTGTCACTGACTAATCCAGAGTGCAGTGCTACTTTCGTACAAACTTCATTTCATTCGCAGATATATACAACTCCACTGGAAAAAGCCTACTGTAGCAGCGACCAATGAGGTTTACTGAATCTGTAAGATCCACCCTGAACAAGATCAATAAATAGGGGCTTGAGGGAAGTTCTGGATAAAGCCTAAATGGCAAGTCTGAAGTGCAACACACACTGATGAAAGCTTACACATGACATAGCACATTCTGATTGTGAAATGCACAAGATGCTGATGATTGGTGATGTGATGAACGATGATCTACGATGTGATGGTGTCATGAGGTTTTCTTCTTGTATTCAGCGAATGCCTGTTTCAGTAGGGACACCACATCACTTGTGTCCTCTTCATTTTCACCTGAATAGGAAACAAAGTTACAGGTATTAGTGTTGGGAAATGATCCAAATCACACAGATAATAAATGATTCAATACCAACAAGCAATCATCAAAAACAATTGGATATGGCCCGTTCAAAATTTGTCGCTTGGTAGAAGTACTTTTTTATGGAGAAGTATGTACAATGAAAATTGCCCCTCTTAAATTATGTACATAGTAAGTGACCCTCAATGCATGTCACATACATAATCAATAACTACCCTCCATAACAATGACTAGTTCCCTAGCGCCATGTTTCAGATTTTCCTGCGCAGGTTGTTATTGCAGATAAGTATAAGAAAAAACGTGGTTCCCTGCTTTTTGTTTCATTTAGAAACTACATAAACTGTATTTGCAAATTTCACATCCAGTGTAAAACAAAGCTACTTCCTTCTTTAAAGTGAACACAGACTTCCCAGAGTCTTCAAGAAATATTATGCGTAACTTTTCAGTAAGTGAAGTGAGTTTTCTAAACACTAAACATGTTTTCAGGATCTGAGAACTTCTATGATATTTTCCATCTGCGAGAGTTTCAAACACTCATTGACTAAAACAGTAGTTCCAAAATCACATCAAAGCAACACCATGAATACAAATGAAACACATCACATGATATAAAGTAACGTAATGATATCAAATGGATATGGGCATCTTTGCAAAATATGAAAAATACTGGCCCTAGTAAGAAATAGGAAAATCAAGAAGAAGTCACTGTTAAGTGAGAATCACTAAAAATGTATGCACTTAAGTAGTACTGCCCTTCAAATTCTGGGTCCATCAGGCTATTTACAAATGTGATTTTACTTTGTTTGTTGTTTAATGCTGCCCTCAGCAATATTCCAGCAATATGGCAGCAGTCTGTATATGATCGACTCTAGATCATACAATCCAGTGATCAACAGCACGAGCACTGTCCTACACAACTCGGGTATGATCATGTGTGTGAACCAAGCCTTACCGTCTGATTATGTTAGTGTGAAGCAGTTCAGCCTACTCACCTTTATCTGACTTAGTCACGTCTCTCTCCAGTTTAAGTTTTTCCTGGGCACATCGGAACATGCCCTCCTCAACCGTGTCCCGACTCAGTAGGCGCACAATCTTCACGTTCCTGTAGTGAAACATTATGCTCTTATTCTACTTCAATGCCAACAGAAAGAGTGAGTCCTCTTCCACTATGCTTTTAGTAGCCAGTGAATATAAATATAAAGCTTAACCATATTAAATGCATTACAAACTTGAGTACTTGAATTCTTAGTATTATCCCTAAGCTTAGTATGATTATAAACTCAAAGTCCGATAACAGGTATGTGAATTTGGTTAAACACTAGCCAATATCACAGCAGGGGACACCAAAATTGGGCTTCACACAATGAACCCATTTGTAGGGAATCAAACCTGTGTCTTCCGTGTGGTGAGCAAACAGTTTAATGACTTGTGTATCTTACCATCTCAAACAAAAACTATGATATATTTGTGAAGGATTCATTTCCTACATGCACAAGTCAATGAAACATCTGCATCTTAATCACTAATTCTAGAACAGCACCAACAATCTAACTGTGAAATTGAACATTTTGAAAAAATATAAATCAACACATCTGTATTGATGCTAAAATCAACTCGGGATGGCAGGGTAGCCAAGTGGTTAAAGCATT
Source organism: Haliotis asinina (assembly GCF_037392515.1). NCBI lineage: Eukaryota > Metazoa > Mollusca > Gastropoda > Lepetellida > Haliotidae > Haliotis > Haliotis asinina. The sequence continues at coordinate 36,850,262 of NC_090285.1, forward strand.
CGCTTGTGAGTATGTCACACCAAAGGAACTGGTTCGATTCCCATCTAGAAACAATACTGGAAGCACATTTCTATTGTCCAATGCCATGATATTGCTGGAATATTGCTAAAAATGGCATAAACCCAACTAACTCACTCACTCTTAACAACCATATATTTCTACCTGGTCTGCCCTAGCCTGTGACATCGATCCTCTGCCTGCTTGTCGTTGTATGGGTTAAAGTCTATGTCGTGTAGTATAACCACGTTGGCTGCTGTCAGGTTGATACCGAGGCCACCCGCTCGTGTAGACAGCAGGAAGACTATGATTTCAGGATCGTTGTTGAACTCATCTATCAACCGCTGTCTGCAAGTTCACAGTTCATATGACAATGTGGGAAAGCAGTTTGTGAATTATTGCTATCAAACAGTCACCCTAGAGAAACTTACAAGTAAGTTTGTTCATAAACTGCCTGTTCCCCTCATAGTGCATGGGTACCGGGTGGGAAAATTCATAGATCTTCAATGGCTAAGATGAGAATGGCTAAGATGTTAGCTGAACATACAAGACAATAATAAAGCAAGACAAAGAGAGAGAAAGAGACAGAGAGACACAGAGAAAGAGAGAGAGAGAGAGAGAGAGAGACAATCATCCTGCAGAAGCAGCAGACTCACCTCTCTGTGACTGGTGTAGATCCATCCAGTCTCAAGAAACGTATTCCCTTTTCCTTAAGGTAGGGGACCATGATGTCCAGCATCATCACAAACTGACTAAACAGTAGCACTCGGTCACCCTGCAAACACAGAAACACTGGCAGAAACAGTAGCACTCGGTCACCCTGCAAACACAGAAACACTGGCAGAAACAGTAGCACTCGGTCACCCTGCAAACACAGAAACACTGGCAGAAACAGTAGCACTCGGTCACCCTGCAAACACAGAAACACTGGCAGAAACAGTAGCACTCGGTCACCCTGCAAACACAGAAACACTGGCAGAAACAGTAGCACTCGGTCACCCTGCAAACACAGAAACACTTCTTAAACACTGGCAGAAACAGTAGCACTCGGTCACCCTGCAAACACAGAAACACTTCTTAAACACTGGCAGAAACAGTAGCACTCGGTCACCCTGCAAACACAGAAACACTTCTTAAACACTGGCAGAAACAGTAGCACTCGGTCACCCTGCAAACACAGAAACACTTCTTAAACACTGGCAGAAACAGTAGCACTCGGTCACCCTGCAAACACAGAAACACTTCTTAAACACTGGCAGAAACAGTAGCACTCGGTCACCCTGCAAACACAGAAACACTGGCAGAAACAGTAGCACTCGGTCACCCTGCAAACACAGAAACACTGGCAGAAACAGTAGCACTCGGTCACCCTGCAAACACAGAAACACTGGCAGAAACAGTAGCACTCGGTCACCCTGCAAACACAGAAACACTGGCAGAAACAGTAGCACTCGGTCACCCTGCAAACACAGAAACACTGGCAGAAACAGTAGCACTCGATCACCCTGCAAACACAGAAACACTTCTCAAACACTGGCAGAAACACTCCATAAACACTGGCAGAAACAGTAGCACTCGGTCACCCTGCAAACACAGAAACACTTCTCAAACACTGGCAGAAACACTCCATAAACACTGGCAGAAACAGTCCATAAACACTGGCAGAAACAGTCCATAAACACTGGCAGAAACGGTTGACAAAACTCATAGCGAACTAGGGGTTGTCTGGTTAAACAACCATTCATCGTTCTGGCTGTATTTCAGTTATGGTACATATCAGATGTTATTAGTCATCAAAGTTTATTCATGGTGGCTAAAAGAGTTTTTTTTTCAGGTACAATCTCAAAAAGAATGTAACCTGGCTCCTCCAAACACGTCTCCTGAATGCGCAATATTAATGCCTGCATGGCAATAGGTACAATACATATACTTGGCTCCTTCAGTTGACCTGCTTATTCTGGGGAAGAGTATTTCTCAATAAACTTTTGATCACAAGACATATTTTAGACCCGTGAAGGTGCCGGGGTAGAATAGGCCTTCAGCAACCCATGTTTGCCATAAAAGGTGACTATGCTTGTCGTAAGAGGCGACTAACGGGATTGGGTGCTCGATTATTTACAGACCGTCGCCATATAGCTGGAATATTGCTAAGTGCGACGTAAAACTAAACTCACTCACTCACTCACAAGACATATTTCTATTCTGGGAGGTTGTCAGTGGCTTGAATAGCCATGTTGTTGTCAATAGTAAGCAACTGGAATATATCAGAAGGACTCAAGTATGCATTTTGAAGGCATTGATACACAATAATGGAAGATCACACAAAGACGTTCTCAACGATGGTTAATACTAAAAGTTGAATCACCGTGTGGAATGAAATTATCTTTTGACTAATACAACTCGATTTGGCATACAATCTGGGCGTATAATCGTATTTAATGATAAGAAATTACACCAAATACTCCAACAACATATCCGATAGGCATTTGTTCATGTCTGACAGGTTGTTGTTTGTGGTTTAAATAGACCCTCAGCAATAGTCTCCCTGTATTAAAGCCCCCAGTAAATAACTGTGTCTGGACAAAATACTCATGTAAAGGACATGGTAAGCAATAATGCAGTATGTCAGGATACAAGCAATAATCAAACACGTCACCAAGCCTGAACATGCAATCCATTTCCACACCTATTTCTACCTTTATCTGGATCAATTTAATCTCTTAAAAGTAATAAAACACACAAAAACACTGTAGGAAACAACTGCCTGTCTGAACATCAAAGATGGATAAATTCTGCGGAGGACTTGTGAGAAATGAATCCTACCAGTCCGACAATCAGGGCAGTATTTTATTTGCAATCATGAGAATCTTATCTCTGCAACTACTTTGAGAACAAAATCACTTGAGATTTATCAGTCGAGATTTGTGTCAAGATCATTCAATTTCGACAAAATATTGAGTGAAGTTTCCTATGGTCAAGATTTAACAGTTTCACAGCACTGAGATTGAGTGTAGTTCTTATAACTGTTTGCAATGTGAATGTGAAAGTTAACTTGTGAATGATTTGCAGTTACACACAAAACATTCTTGGTTAAGATTTAACAGCACTGTGATTGAGTGTAGTTCTTATAACTGTTTGCAATGTGAATGTGAAAGTTAACTTGTGAATGATTTGCAGTTACACACAAAACATTCTTGGTTAAGATTTATCAGCACTGTGATTGAGTGTAGTTCTTATAACTGTTTGCAATGTGAATGTGAAAGTTAGCTTGTGAATGATTTGCAGTTACACACAAAACATTCTTGGTTAAGATTTAACAGCACTGTGATTGAGTGTAGTTCTTATAACTGTTTGCAATGTGAATGTGAAAGTTAACTTGTGAATGATTTGCAGTTACACACAAAACATTCTTGGTTAAGATTTATCAGCACTGTGATTGAGTGTAGTTCTTATAACTGTTTGCAATGTGAATGTGAAAGTTAACTTGTGCATGATTTGCAGTTACACACAAAACATTCTTGGTTAAGATTTATCAGCACTGTGATTGAGTGTAGTTCTTATAACTGTTTGCAATGTGAATGTGAAAGTTAGCTTGTGAATGATTTGCAGTTACACACAAAACATTCTTGGTTAAGATTTAACAGCACTGTGATTGAGTGTAGTTCTTATAACTGTTTGCAATGTGAATGTGAAAGTTAGCTTGTGAATGATTTGCAGTTACACACAAAACATTCTTTTCAGTGTTACCAGTATTGGTGTCTGGTAGAACTTTTTGTTAGGTTTCCTACATTGCCATTAATCACTTGTCATATCCAAATATCCCCATGATGTTGATCACTATATCATCTTATTCACACTTGATTTTTCACTGACCACCACCATAAAACTAGGATACTGCTGACTGTGGCACTGAACAAAAGCAAATAAATTTCTCCCCCCCCCCCATCCAAAAAACATCACCATCACTATAATACATAAAGGGAGGCTATTGGCAAAGGATGTATTACCTGTCTCTCGTACTTCTCCAGCAGATCATCCAACATCCGGAACTTTCCTGACTCAGAGATCAGGCTGACGTCTAATGCAAAGGAACCTATATATTTCTGCAATGATAAAACGTAACAACTTTTTTCATGATTAATCAAAAAAGTACAGTGGTTTCAGGACCATCTGTGTTAGTTCTGTTTCGTGCTTTTATCCCTATTTCCAGCTATTTAATTATTCATTCATTCTCATTTGAATACAAATGGACTGTATTTTAGATCATAGGGTTCCCCTTCTATATATACTGGACAAAACAAGTTAGGGTTACTGATATTTTTATTATTGATATTACATCAGTGTGTCAATGATTAATAGATCATTATTCACTAATTTCACAATTCACATATTTATCTAAAACTCTTTTTGTCCAGAACAGGAAAAGACACGCAAGTTTCAAAAAAATGAAATACCATAAAAGTAAGCTTTCATGTTTATATTTTGTATTTAAAAACCTCACAAAAAGCTAGAGTTGCATTTCTTTTACTGTTCAGTATACGTTTCATGAAATATTTTGGCACTTTCTGGTGTATTTTGCATGTCACAGATGTCATGCTCATAACAGCATTCTTCTATTCACAAGATTAACAAGAATCAAGATTAATCAAGCTCAAAGAGCTAAACCTATCAAAACTGACACAAAATACTGCATTTAGGGTCATATATCACCCTTTATACAGGTGGGCCCACATGTCAGATTATATCTTGGAGGTTACTTCTACAATAAGTAGGGTAGTGGGGTAGCCGAGTGGTTAAAGTGTTGCCTCATCACCCCAATTCCCCACCTGGATACAATGTGTGAAGCCTATTTCTTGTGTCCCCCACCATGATACTGCTGAAATATTGCAAAAAGCGATGCAGAACTAACTCACTTATACTCATTCTACAGTAACATAACTAACAAGTTCGAGATATGTATCGAATCCCCACACCTCACCTTGTATTGGTGGCAGAGATTATTTATATCAAAGTCATTCAGTACAGCCATGTCTTCCTGTATGAGGTGGGGCAGTGCTCCTCGATCTCTGTGGGATGGCTCCTGGAACCGAAACAGTACCAGCATCATTAACACAAATCCTTGTCGTCCACTGTGAGCAATGTTTCAGATGTATGATGGTTGTCTGTAAATATTCAAGTATGTACCAGACAAATCAAGTAATGCTATCGGTCTAATCTGTCAGGATATGATGACATGACAACCACAGCATGATTCGGACACCTGATTTCATGCAACAAAGCTTACATCTGGTGACTACTAGAGGTCCCTATTGCAAACCACATCTTGGCAATCTGTGTGGTCAGGCTCAGACATGACAACGACAGGGCACAAAAGAGCCGGGTTTTTTCATTGCATATTTACATCTAAAAAATTCAAGAAAAATCCAGGAAATTCACAGATCCATTGAAAATTCTCGTCCATAGGCTACATATTGTGGCGGCCGAGACTCAAACTTTCAATAAACCTTGTCAGTCTTGTTTTCAGGAAAAGTCAAACACTTCTTTTCAATGAATAAATAGCTGTTTATTCATGGGTATAAATGTAATTCTGCACAATGCTCTTTTTCACTAAGTAGATCCCTCTCAAGCTTAAGGTTTATGTGCATGGACCAGTGTTAGGGCAATAAAAGTATGACCTATGGCTTCAGTGGTAGTGACTGTTATGTAGATATGGTGATGGCTTAATTATTTGGTAATCTGAATAACTCGATAGTTATTAAGATAATAATTTGTGTCTGTGTTCGAAAAGTGTAGTCTATTTATGGCATCAGCTATTATAATTGTAAGGACAAGGGGAACTTTCAGGCTGAATTATCTGCCCTTAGTTTGAGACTGACCTGTAGACTGCCAAAGTCAGAATGACCCAAACTGGATCGCATCGTATTTATAGGTGCGAGAAAATGGTCACATGTCAGTTCTAGACCGATCAAATCACGAGATATTACGTCCCGTTACGTCCTTATTCTTTTGATAGATCTACTTTCTCAACATGATACCACTGAAATAAAGGGGAAGACGCATTACCTCAGAAGGTAATCTGGTACGAAAATGACTATTTTTACCCACCAATTAATTACGCCTCATTAAATCATTAAATGCCCTCCAATATCATAAGATCAACAATTACGTCTCTCTACGTCCTGCTACGTCCTTGCTGCCTGCTCAGGGGGAAGGAATAACAACGAGCGACATCGACTGGGAACTATGATGGACAATTCAAAGAGGAAGATTACAGATGTCAGGAGGCAACTGGAGCTTATCTGGCACATAAGATGTTTAACAACATGACTCAGTCGCTCATACAATTTGACAGTGGCACTGGAAGTCGTGTTTATAGAAAACATGTTCATAAATATGCTGAACATCGCATATGAATACAACAGTGGGAATTACATAGTTCCCGTTGTCAGAACTAACATCGGCTTTGCAAGATGAACTGACATATCATCAAATACAATTCTGGGTTCTGCTGTTTGTAATTCACAAGATTACGTAAACTTATAATGAAAACACTAAACTGAGTCAAAAGTAGCGGTATCCCCATTGCGACATAGGCTGGTTGTCACAAAGTTAAAATGGCGGGCGTCACCAAAACACGTAGCTCGGCCCAGATCACAAATTCACCAAAGAATGGTTAATTAACAAGTGTCACAGGGATTATGTCACAGTTTGTTGAAGGACAAGGTATGATTAATCCATATCTGATGGTCAGTTTTCGAAACTGGATGCTTAGAACAAGGAAATATAAAAAAAAAGTGTGGTCAATTCAAAAGTGCTTGAAAATGTAAACAAGATCGTTTTGACAGGCGACATTGTTGACATTGACTCTTACAAAGTGCAACTGTGTTCTAAACCAATAGCGTAATGTGATGGCAATAGCTTATGATATTTTACGAATGACAATACATTATAATGCTTGAAACAACATGCTACGATCTTTGACAGATTTGTTACCAAAAAAGAGATTTCAAAACACTGAATTACGTGAAAACGAGGTTGCCAATAATACTAGTATATACTCGCAAAACTAACTACATGATAATTATGGTAATAATTTCTGCACTGCCATTAGCTATAAAAATTACAAAAGGGAAATACATAAAAAGATATCTCGTAATGACTAATAATTTACAAGCTTTTGTATCATATGAATTTTGCAATTTAACTGGAAAAAATAATTTCTCAATCTTCGTGATCGCCATCACAGTGAGTGAGTGAGTGAGTTTAGTTTTACGCCACACTCAGCAATATTACAGCTATATGGCGGCGGTCTGTAAATAATCGAGTCTGGACCAGACAATCCAGTGATCAACAACATGAGCATCGATCTGCGCAATTGGGAACCGATGACACGCGTCAACCAAGTCAGCGAGCCTGACCACCCGATCCCGTTAGTCGCCTCTTACGACAAGCTGAGTCGCCTTTTATGGCAAGCATGGGTTGCTGAAGGCCTATTCTACCCCGGGACCTTCACGGGTCTCGCCATCACAATATCATGGCAGAAGACACACCTTGGCAATTTGTTAGGACATCATAATAATTCATAGCACAAAACCCACCTTGGCAATTTGTTAGCACATCACAATAATTCATACCATAAAACCCATCTTGGCAATTTGGCAATTTGTTAGGACATCACAATAATTCATGGCACAAAAACCCACCTTGGCAATTTGTCAGATCACAATAATTCATAGCACAAAACCCACCTTGGCAATTTGTTAGCACATCACAATAATTCATGGCACAAAACCCACTCAAGCAATCTGTTTGGAAAGGCTACAAATCATGGTAGAAGATCCACTTTAGCTACCTGTTTTGACAGGCTATAAACCATGGCACAAGACCCACCTTGGCAATCTGTTTGGACATGGCCACTAACTTCTCATCTGTGTAGTGGTTGCGCACCAGCAGCGGATGGTTGGCGACCTTACGGAGCTGCATGAACATGGACATGCCACCATTAGGGTTGTCAGTGTTGTCCATCTGGCGGGCGTACTGGGCGATCAGGGACTCGTACAGCTCCTGTTGGTCTGGGATCATCGGACACCGGACTACCTCTTCTGTCTTCTTGGGAAGTTGCTTCAGAACCTGCATAAAATCACATGAGACAATCATATTACAAGACCATTATAATACACTCTGTCAATAAACACTCATACTCAGAATGGAGTGATTGAGTATGGCTGTGCGCCACTTTTAACAATATTTCAGCAATATCACAGCAGGGGGACACAAGAAATGGGTTTCACACAATGTACCCACAGGTAATCAAACCCAGGGCTTCAGTGTACAAGACTACACTCCTGCCCTCATAATGGACAGATTGGTATGACACTGTCTTGTCATATACACAGATCGTCAATAATAGTGTGTCATAAAACACAGTGTTCAGAGTGGCAAAATACAGGAAGTAATCATACCAGATAATCATTATCTAATTAAACAACCATCATGATTATGATATAAAACAGACCATCTATAATATGCAGCAAGCTCAACTTAACAAGGACAAGGAAACACTATACGATTATTATCAATATACAGTTGTAAATACAATCAGAACTAACTACTCGATCAACAAGAAAACATGGAATGTATGAACAAATTCACACTGTTTTTGCAAAGTGTGACTTGAGGTAATCCTACTTTGCATATTTATCTACACACAGGAAAATTTGGTGCCACACATATTTTCCATAACCTGTGAACCATAACTCAGTAATTAATTCATTGGCTGTGTAATCAAACAAAATATTTTTGTGCTCTGACAAAATTCCTTGTCCATAAGCAATAATTCTGCTGTCGCGACGGTGTCGAAGCAGTTGTGTCTGTCAACAGTGCTTATTGTAATTTGAACTTGGCAAACCAATCATAATTGGGCATTTCCAAATCATGTAACAAAACACAACATACATCACTTTTGAGTCTTCTCAGTAGAAAAGGCTTCATGATCCTCTTAGCTTGTGCTATTCTAGTTTTCTCGTAGCGACCCTGACTGTCATCTCGCTGTAACAAAACAAACAACAGTTGTCAGCAAACATGCCTACCTTTATCATTGTGCTCAGTCACAATGAAAAATTGCACCACAAAATTCTGTTAGTTTTTTTTACAATTGTCTAATAATATTTTTAAAAATTCAACACAATTAACAAAAATGTGTTACTTCAGAATATGGAAATAAACACATTTTACTCTGCTCTTTTACTTACACTAATCATGGCAAATATCTTTTTCAGCGGTTCTGTTTTCCCAATGAAGAGCTCTGGCATGACAAAACAGAGCAATGACATGAGTTCAACCAGGTTGTTCTGTAATGGGGTCCCTGTCAGCAGGAGGCGACGTTCAGCCTACAGGAAACAAAACACATTTTAGCTCATATACAGTTTGAGTTTTCAACTGCATGCTGCTATGCGGATGTTCATAGATTCCAGTGGTACACATTAGATATTCAGCTATTCAACACCACTTTCTCAAAATACAACATGTGTGGCATTAATCACTCCCAACAAGAAATCTGAATGAAATTTAATGACAAGCAGAATACCTTGATGAAAAATAAAACGACCATGCTGACCACTCAATCATGTTAGTTGCTGCTAATGAAAGCAGGGGTTGCTGCAGAAAAATTCTAGTTGAGAAATGAATAAATGTCTTAAAGTCTATTCAAGACTTTTCAACTGGCATATGTTGTCTGTGAACAACAGCCATTTCCATGGGTTTAAACAATTCTCTAAACACTAACAGTCATGTCAGGTACTAGCTGTAGTACTTTGCTTAAACTTTTTATACCTAAAGTCTACAAGTATATGAACTAAGGGATTTCTTAGAGTTCAGTTCAACAATATGACTAAGACTAGAACATAAGCTTAGAGTTACTAAGAGTGAGGGGCCATTTTGTGAAGGAAAGGGTTAGCGAAACACATCTAACAAACCATGGTGCACATAGTCAAAACTATTACTATATGCCTGCAGTTCACTAATATTCTGTCCTGGTGCATTTTACATACAGTCAAATCATGTCATGGTAACAACAAATGAAATAACTATAGCATGTTTGGTTGCAAAAATGACAAATAAATTCAATATTGGAGTATATATGCATGTAGTTGCTGTCGGTATTGATAATGGCAAATGGGCTTATTCAGGAAGAGGAAAATCTAATCAAAAGTCATTGTCAGTATTATACATACCCCTATTTTCATCAGATTCTGTCAGTGTTATACATACCCTTATTTTCATCATATTCTGTCAGTGTTACAACACCCTCATTTTCATCAGATTCTGTCAGTGTTATACACACCCTTATTTTCATCAGATTCTGTCAGTGTTATACATAGCCTTATTTTCATCAGACTCTGTCAGTGTTATACATACCCTTATTTTCATCAGATTTTGAAAGCGTAGAGATGCCATATTTTTCAGCATGTGTCCCTCATCAAACACAGCGTAGTGGAAGGCACATTTCTTGAAGAGTGACCGGTCTTCCACTGACCCTGTCGCTATTGTGTACCTGTGGAAACAATATCACACTCTTAGGGGTGACTATCAATACACATCATAATCATTGATAGTCAGTCACTAAATATCAATCAATTACTGATATTACCAAGATGTAACTTTGAGCCAAAGTGCCAAAAATGCTGAGAAGAAATGAAATATTTCACACCACTGGAGAATGGTGACATGTTTGTGCAGGGATTAGTAAGAAAACAACATTGTGAACAAAATTTAGAAGCAGCTCATAAATATGAAAATATAAATAAAACTTTGTGTATCGCACAACTGTGTGTATCTATCAAAACGTTCATGAATGATATTATCAATGACACTATTTTTATATTAATGATAATATTCCCTATATTTGCTATAGATATTTTTCTTATGACTTTATCTTTGTAGCCTGTCTTATGATCGGTTACAAACAAATCACTCATACACCATCACATGCAATTTATCATAAACATCAAAGTGATGCAACTGTCTCCCAACAAAAGTATATTGACAGAACTTTTAAAAATGCCACAATTACTGCTGATATCATGCAAAAGAATTCATAGTTCTAATAGTTCAAAATAGTTTTAAATAATACATCAATTCAACCCTGCTGTGTGTTGGTTTGCAAGGATCATCATTTGAGTATGACCTCAGATTAGAGTTACTTCCCTTTGGTTAAAGCCACTTTAGAGTTCACTGTGTGATGAGATTGTCACGAATACTTAATATAATATAGCCATATAGTAAGCAATATGAATTAATAAATAAATTATCATAATTGCTCAAAAACTAAAGTTTGTTTTATACTAATATCGCCCAACTACAGCAATATTGGAAACTATACTGAGGGACACAAATAAAGGATCACAGGAAAATCCAAGAGTTCTTTAATTATATTCGAGTTTTATCACAACAAAGCTATCAAAAATGGTGATTAAAATATTAAAGAAACACTTGAATTTTCCTGTGATCATTTGTTTGTTTCTTGCAGGATATCATAATAATGTTGCAGGAATGTACTAGTGGTTGGTTGCAGGAATGCACTAGTGGTTGGTTGGTTGGTTGGCTGGTTGGTTGGTTGGTTGTATAACACTGCACACAGCAATATTCTAGCTATATGGTAGCAGACTGTAAATAATTGAGTTTGGAACACACAATCCAGTGATCAACAGCATGAGCACACAATGACTTTTACTTACGTAGTAAGTAAAACATTGAAGTTTTTCTTTCCATCCATGAGGATCCGATGACGGACAAGTCTGCGTTCATCTTGACTGCCATAGTACATGGTCACCTTCATCGATGGGCACCAGTTCCTGGCCTCTCGTAACCAGTTTTCTGAAACACCACATCAATGAGGAATCTGCTCATGTTCAGCACAGAATTTACATTAAACAAACCCACAAAGTGTGATCAACAATAATGTGATGATAAATTGGGGTGAAACGGTATTACTGTTAGTGGAACTGCCATACTTTGCCTTTGGTTCGGTATAAAGCAATGTAATCCAAGAATTTGGTATTTTCTGCTTTTGTACCATCATTTTAATAACCTTTCTAAACCTTTTCTAAAATGTTCAGAAATCTAATCACATTGTCAAAATCAATAACTTTTTCTCCTCGACAGACCCTATTTCCCAGAAGTAAGTTCTCTATACTGAACCTAAACACACCAACCCGAAGGTCTTGTACTGCACAGTATGTACCATACATTGGTAAGACCATACGGTCTTATCTCTTTTGAGAATCCCAAGTTAGAATCCTAATAATGTGGCAGAAAACTTTGTCATCACTGTCAAACAAGCAGTGTTGAAAAATCGCACATGAACCATAAACCTGGACTAAAAATCCATTTCTATTGAACATTCTGCTCTAGTGAATCAGTAAGTAGGGATTAATGCATCTTTTAACAGTCAGATCACAGCTTAATGTGAAGATAAGCCAAAAGTTTGTTTGTTACGTAGCACTGCGGTATTCCAGCTACCAGTCCCTCCTGGATTCTGCAGTAAATTTGTAAGAATTCCACAGTAAATTTAAGCAAATTCTGCACCCCATTTTTTAATATTCGGCATAACATTCTGCAGTTAAAACATTTAGAAAAAACAACAAAAACATTATGCAGACCTTCATAGTTTAATTCTCGACAGATATAAAGTTAAGTCGACAGTACACATCACATCTTGAGTAAGTTTGATGACAAAGAACCGACACCTTTTTCTGTGTTTGAGAATTAAACACTCCTCTCATTCGTAACTTTGATGCAGATGAACAATTTCTGGTTTTAAGCAAATAACAACAATTTTATATTTAAACAAAATCTGAAATAATTTCTACTTTCAAACTGATCGATTTTGAAAACATAATTACTGTGTCAAATTCATCTAATTCTATTTGAAACATGCCTGAAACTTACTTTATTAATAAGGTATCTTTAATCGTAATTATTTTGAAAATGTTGTCACTATAAATATGTCAGTTCGTCTTATATGAAACCGATCCTACTTCTGACATCAACCCTAATTTTCGTTTCGGCTATCAGTCAGTTTTCACTCAATTTTTAAAATATGCAAATAAGCAAAGCAGAATAGTGGCAAATTCCGCACGGAAATGTGTTTTTCACAGACCAGATGTTTTTCTGCATGGAAACGTAAATTCCGCTATTTTTTCTGCCACCACAGAATCCAGGAGCGACTGAGCTACAATAGCCATGGTCTGTAAATAATCTAGTCTGGGCCAGACAATCCATATCATCATCATGAGCATCAATCTTCAATTACAGAGACATGTTTCACCAAGTCACTGAGCCTTACTACCCTTATCCTGTTAGTTGCCGTTTTCTACAGAAAAACAATCTGTACCTAGATCTTAACAAGCCAAAGCAGTGCTGCTCTTAGACTACCACTTTGGAGAAATTCGCAAGAAATACTGTAAATCATGAAATTAATGTGCACATTTTATTACTGCGAAAAAACATGTTAGTATTCTTCTAGCATTATTATAAAGATGCATTTCTGTCTGACCATGTCTACTTTTGACAACTGAAGACAGAAAACCCTTGTCTTTACTGTCTCCAAGTTAGCATTCATCATAACAATATAGAATATAACAACAATATAGACATCTCACATCTCTTGACAATAGAAAACTAATTTCCATGACACTAACTGATATCCACTGAACCTACTCATCGACAAATTACGAGAACATAACAATGGCTGGAGTGTTGACACTACACATTACACCAATATAGGTCACTTCCTCATTACAGTCACATCCAATTATCACTGGTTACAATCATTTGTCATTGTTTAAAATCACTCAAGCACATCAGTCAAACTGGACATTCCCCAACCACACAGGATCACTTTGCGATCTTTGGTCACCTTTAAAGTGTTTCGAGTAAGACTCTATTTACAAATTTTGTCGTACGACAAGCAGTAACAAACAATCATGTGACCAAACATGGCAGCATAATAAAAAAATCATCAGCTCATTTCCATTCAATGCTTCACAAGCTCAGTTCAGGTTATTTGGTAAATAGCAAGCATGAAATGAAAATAAACATCAAAGATTCAGGGTGACACATTTCATGATCAACACAAATTCCTCAGCTTGTATTAATTTTGAGACACTTTAGTTTCATGATTTATAGTAGTAACATGTTAACTCAAAGAACTGGGAGGACCAGGAGTCAAACTAACATTCAAACTGCTCTCATGTGCCCAAGGGAGGCAACCCTGTCCAGAGGATCGCAGTGTCTCGAAAGACTGAACTACCCATCTCCCTCATCCAATTCCAAGGCAAGGAGGTTCAGCACTGGGTCTAACACAACATTCAGTAGATCAGTAATGTAGCAGCATGTCATCTCAAAGTGGGAGATAAGCCTTCAGAGACACCGATTAAGTGTAGTTTTATGCTGCGTATAACAATATTCCAGCAATATCATGGAACCGGGACACCAGAAATGGGCTTCACACACAGTATCAAGGTGGGTAGGTTTACGGAATGATGAGCGAACACATTAACCACTAGGAAACAGTGACAGACCAAAAATAATAATGATGACACATCTAGGATTCAAGGAAGAGATTGTCTATATCTTACCTATTGTTGATGAAGGTACTATGATGACGTGTGGTCCAGTGTCACCTTGCTCTATGAGGTGGGTGAGGAAGGCGATTGCCTGAATAGTCTTCCCTAAACCCTGCAAAGACAAACACAATGGGTCATGTGCCTCTACCCTTTTGAAATATGAGTGAGCGAGTGAATGAAATGGGGTATAACATCACACTTAAGAATGCTTCGCTCGTGTCACGATGTGCATGCATTTGTGAGGTTTTATGCTGTTGTTAGCAATAGTTTGACACCGTATCATGGCAGGGGATGCCAGAAATGGGCATCACACTATGCACCTGTGTACACAGTATAGAATAATTTAACAATGGATAAACTAACATGAATGATTTCTACCATCATCCTTATCATATTCAAGATGAATAGCAAATCTATTTGTCAATATTATACAAACTCTAAGATGAAAGATAAATAGCTGACGACAGAACTGTACAGATCAGTTTCGTTAACAACACAGTAGAAACATCTGGGTTCTGACAAACATGAACAATAACATGAACAAATGCTTCATAAAATGTATTAGGAACTACATAACAGGTTCTGTTCACTCAAGACAAGGTAAACTTAAGGAAATGTTAATAAAATGGTATAAACTCACCATTTCATCAGCAAGGATGCCATTCAGTTCTTGAGAGTGCATGATACGTAGCCAGTTCAGTCCAATCATCTGATATGGCTTCAGTTCATACCTGTAAACATATCATGGACCATTTTCATCTCAAAACATTCCATACAAGAAACTATGGCGTCAAAGTATATTTCCATCTTGATTCAGCTAGTAGTTCAAGTATATATCCAAGGAAGGCTTTACAGAGGCAATTATATGATAAGCACAGACATTCCCAAATATCAATAAGGTCAACAGCAAGATTATTCCCAATTATCAATAAGGCCAACAGCGCGGTTAATCCCCATTATCAATAAGGCAAAGAGAGGTTACTCCCCATTATCAACGACGCAACAGCGATATTACTCCCCACTGCCATTCAGGCTAGGAGGGATGTTTTTCCCCATTAACAATAAGGCTAACAAAGCAGCTTTTCCCCATTGTCAATAAGGCAAAGAGAAAGGTTATTCCTTATTATCAATATGGCTAACAACAAACAAAAGACCATGAGTCCATGTGAAAGTGTATGGTTCTGCAATGATATAAATTTAACCTGGGTAAACCTAGATTCATATCCAGTGAGCAAAATAATTTCCAAATTTTGCAAGCCAGTCACGATAGCTGTGCCTGAAAGTTACTAGCCCTTACAATAAGTCACTTGCTCAAAATTTGAATGTAGACAAGGGTTTCTTCATTAAGTTGCTAATATGATGAGTATTTTATCAGGCCTTAATCTTACATGATACATAAGTTCATTACAACGAAGAGAGTGACATATATATGAAATGACACAGTGATAATCAATCACCAGTCAGGCCAGTAACTGCAGATATCTACTTGCCTGCCTGGATTTTCACTAGCCACGGGCTAGTGGGTCAATGGCTATTTCTCAAGGTGTTCAGACCTAAACTCATAGGATCCTGGCATGTCCAAGGGACACAATGAGATAACCCATCCCCTCAGCTTGCTTAAACCAAAGATTATTCCAAGTTGAATAGTTACATTCTCAAATATCAGTTTTGGGTCAGAAAAACTAGCAATAATGGATCTAGCCGACGTATGTGAATGTCCCCACGCCTTACGTTTTACTGAGAAGATCTGGCTGTTTGGTGATTCTGTCCGTCTCCGTCCCTGATGCTGAGGGATCAGTCAAACTGGACACAACAGACTCCATCTCTTCTGCAATCTTCTCACATCTCTTCATCAGTTTTGTGACGATTGCTCGGACATGGATGGTCTCCTTGCAACCACTGATCAGGTTGTACGACAGTGACTTTGTGGACTCAAACTTCTGTACCTACATATGAAATATCCCATTTTCTTTACTCCCTGCATTGTGTTACATTGTCAACACTAACATGAACCTTTCTTACAAGTAAGGGGGCGGTGGGGTAGCCTCGTGGTTATGAGCTCACTCATCACGTTGAATATGTGTGCGTGTGAAGATCAATTGCAGTGTCCCCCACTGAGATATTGCTGGAATGTTGCTAAAAGCAGTGCAAAACCAAACTGACTCAGTCACTCTAAACCATGTCTGTTTGAATTCTATTGATCCAAAAGCCTGACTTACCAACCATGGTGCCTTCAGTTCAGTACATTCAAAGGTATGGGACATTACTGGCTAGATTTTATGTGGACTGAATATAATGTCAGCTGATATTCATATTTGTGAAACATTTTCTGGAAACAGAATCTACATGGAAAAACAACAGAAATGTACCATATCAATGTCAGAAACTATTTGGTAATCTAAGACAGAGTTTAGTGGGGACTCAAACATAGGTTTTTGGGCTGCCGAGCATAGGCTTTAACCAACAGGCCATCCCACCGCCCAGGCTATAAGGAAGAGAGCAGCAGGTTCACCAAGCATAACCTTAATCAACAAGAGTCACTGTGACTGCTGCACCCAACTGTTTCCAAGCCTAAGACAACAAATGAGCCTGTTAAATTAGCGCTTGACAGAATGTGCGCTGATCCAATCAATGGGTATGGATCAGTTAGATTAAACCTTGTGCTCATTACAATCATTATTTCACTCTTACAGGATTCAAAATTAACACTTTGAGGTAGCAAATTTGCTGTTCAAAATCTTATTTTACCACCTGAAAAAGACACACAACAGCAACACCTTGCTACTTGGTATTTTTTAAAGAACCTAATTACGTTCATCAGTTAGTCAACATTTTCAAGGATAGATCGCTACTTGTACGCTTTCACTGGGAACCTTTCCGATACTGGTATTCTACTTTCCCCACAAAATGCTCATCGGAGCTTTTGTTGGTCACTAATAATTTCCAACAGAAAACCAGTCAACTCAGTGAGCATGCGCATAATTCAACATTACTGCTTCTAATGTTTGGTAATGGGAGGGAGGGATCTAACACCAATATGAAAGAATGCTTCTACCTGCTAAGGGGTTTTGAAACATGTCTAAACCTGCTAGTGTTGACAACTTGCTGGTTTGTATTTTTAAACCAAGTAGCTAGTACCTTGCGAAGAAAAAGTTAAAGCTCTTAGTCTTACAACAACCAATGTCCCAATTCCAGAAAAATGCCCCTTAATATAACTGATATGTTACTTGCCAGATTGTCCCAGCTGTTGAACGGCCGGAGCGAGGTAATCAGATCTGCCTTCTTCCGGGAACACCCTGGTACGGTCATCAGCTCCTCCACTGTGGCCTCCTCAAAGAATGACAGTATCATCTCTGTCTGGCCCATTGCTTCCTCCTCCTCCTGTAGCAGCAGCAGCAGAAAATCACTCATAGTGGACAATAGTGACTCAGTGGACAATCGGGACATAGTGGTGGCATAGTGGACAATAGTGACTCAGTGGTGGCATAGTGGACAATACTGACTCAGTGGACAATCGGGACATAGTGGTGTCACAGTGGACAATAGTGACTCAGTGGTGGCATAGTGGACAATAGTGACTCAGAGGACAATCAAGACATAGTGGTGGCATAGTGGACAATAGCGACTCAGTGGACAATCGGGACATAGTGGTGGCATAGTGGACAATAGTGGCTCAGTGGACAATTGGAACATAGTGCTGGTTTTGTGGACAATAGTGACTCAGTGGACAATCTGGACATAGTGATGGCACAGTGGACAATAGCGACTCAGTGGACAATCTGGACATAGTGGTGGCATAGTGGACAATAGCGACTCAGGGGACAATAGGGCCATAGTGGTGGCACAGAGGACAATAGCGACTCAGTCGACAATCGGGACATAGTGGTGGCACAGGAAACAATAGTGACTCAGTGGACAATCAGGGCATAGTGGACAATAGTGACTCAGTAGACAGTTGGGACATAATGGTGGCACAGTGGACAATAGCGACTCAGTGGACAATCGGGACATGGTGGTGGGATAGTTGACAATAGTGACATGGTAGTAAAGTGGATGACTGTAAGGTCAGATTGTAAAGTCATGATAAGTGGACACTGGCATCACACTGAACTGACGAAACAGTGGGCAATGGTGATGCAGGAATGGGACATCATCATGACTAAAGAACATATCAACATGCATCAAGGAATTCAGCAAGTCTGACCACTGGAGACCAATTCTAATCCATATCTTCATGGGTACTGTAAACAGGAAATATTCTGCGTAGTAGTAATGGTAGTACACATTGCAAAATGCAACATAGTTAACTAAACCAACATTGCTTCTTACATCATTGTTTCAGCCAAAGCCAAACTATAAAGGTGAAAGTGTCAAGGGTATGAAGACATAGCCATTGATTTCATTGACACATTAAATGACAAGTGAAATCAATCTTGAGTAAGACTTCACGTGAAGCCACAGAGTAATCCAATGCACACTGGGTCACTGAAGATAGGAACAGGTGAATGTCCGGGGTAGAATAGGCCTTCAGCAACCGATGCTTGCCATAAAAGGCGACTCTGCTTGTCGTAAGACGCAACAAACAGGACCGGGTGGTCACGCTTGCACGATGCTCGTGCTGTTGATCACTGGATCGTCTGGTCCAGATTCAATTAACTACAGATCACCACAATATAGCTGGAATATTGCTGAGTGTGGGTTACAACTTAACTCACTCACTCACTCATTGAATATAGGAATATATACAACAGAATCCATACCATGCTGTCATCACTGTCCCAGCCATCATCAAGATAATCATCATCCTCATCTGACAGATCTTCGTCCCTTCTGGATACTGTAGGAAAATATGTCCAAATAAATTATCAATGTCATGTTAGCATGCTGCATGTTAGTAAACCACCAACATCGCAACATTGCAAACAAGTCATTTCCTTGGAAGAAGTGAAATATCAATTTCTATTTGTAATGCAAATGTCTACAAAATTGTGAAGTCAGCTGCTCAAGTGATCGAGTAAGTATTGCTCTATGCTGCATTAAAAGTCATATGCAACCAAAAAATCAAACATAATTAAAAAACATTTATCACTTATTCATGACATATAATATACACTGCTGCTTTTAAAAAAACAAATAAACAAAATTATAAGCGTACAATCGCGATTCAAAAGTGCAATATTTTGTACTTGGGCTTACTTCCCCCGAAACGAAGCACTCGGGAGGCCGAACCCAGTCATAACGGGTGGATATCCACTCAAGTGCAACGACGGCTTCCGATTGGCTGTTTCATTTGCTGATATGCTGAGGGTTCATTATGTGTACAGAAAGATGATCTGTTTGATGGGCATTTTAGAAGAATAGCCAATCACAAGAAAGTAAGATTCTTTATGGATAACAACTTCATTTTGTGTACTTGATGCATCGTTTCAGTATGGATCCATATACTGTTGTCAAACAAAATTATATACACTAAAAGAAGTCGTTATCCATAAAGAATGTATATAGAGATGTTGGGTTTGGAAAATACATGTCCTCTGAATTTGCACTTGATCCAATCAAAAATCATGTCAGTAGAGATAGTGAACTACTGCATGGCTGGAATTCATCCAAGTACAAAGCAGGACTTGAAACTGACAAGAGTTTACACCAGTTTCCGTCAGATCCAGTCATGCGAAAAAAATGAATGTAGTTTGTTGGCAACCCACAGACATATAAACATGTCATGTGTATCACACGTGCCTAATTACATAATGTGGCAGACACAGGACTCGGGTGCACGAGTCATAAATCAACTTATTTTCTTTATGTCGTATAGTCTGATAGGTGTTAAGTTCAAATTGCACATGGTCAATGATTGAAGCTGTGTATTGCATGTTGTCTTAAAAAGACAGGCAAACAGAAATATAGGTGTGAATAAACCAGACACTGAGCTTTCTCTGTGACAGAGACTGCTTACCACAATCAACAAGTTTTTTTATGTAACGAGTAGATTATTTACTTGTTTGTGTACACAACCAAGATTAGACTACTGCTCATGACCTCAGACACTGGGCATGCATACTGTTTCAAGCTCCGCGAACCTATTCACTGTGCATGCGTTATGGACGCAGCGCAGCACAGCTGTTGAAACCACTTTTCCCACCAGCGCTGGGGGAAATTTAGTGAAACGTTTGAACTCGGATTTTTTTCAACGCATTTTTTTTTCAACTTTATAGGTTGAATCGGCATTTTTTATGATTTGTTTCGGTAAGTGCATATAGAAAGGTACCAGAATCTGCAAAGTTGTGTTTTACGTTGCACGTGACCTTTAAGCAATATTCCAGCAATTATCATGACAGGGGACACCAGAAATGGACTTCACACAATGTGCCAAAGTGGGGAATCGAACCTTGATCTTTGGCATGGCACTGCCCCTCAGGTGATTAATACAGCTTCAGTCAAATATACTTTACGGCCAGAAGAAACATATGTATGATAAGTATGTAAAGTGATTCAAAGCTGCTTAGAAGTTGTTTTCAAAACAATGATATGGCCGTTTTGAAAGTTCTAACCAATCATACAAAATATGATCAAATTTCAAAAGACAGAACAAAGAACACACCCTTCTTTTTCTCCTTTTTCTTGCTTTTAGAATCATTCCCATTTTGCACCCTGGATGACAAAGCCAGCATGGCGTCTTCTGTAGACCAGTTGTGGTCCTCCAGGGCTTTCAGCAATACCTGTACAGAGATTAATGTCTACACAATACTGCAAAAACATCTATAACATATGAAGAAGGCATCAATGTAATCAGCCATAGATTGCACTTTTTCTCTTATAACATTTGACTCAAAAGTGAAGGGCATTTTATGGGCAATGAGAAGTCGGAAATGGCAAACCTCAATCACTGAAATATCAAGTTAACATGCAAACAAAAATGCCTCAAGACATTTGTTGAAAAATATATGTGGCACCTTGGCACCTAGGCTTTTCAGGATCTCTCTACAGGGTTGATAACACACGTACACCGTACCTCATTAGGCTTGTTATGATCTCCCTACAGTGTTGAGATCACCAGTACACCATTCATTATTAGGCTTGGGAAGATCTCCCTAGTGCAGAGACCACAAGTACGCAATACCTCATTAGGCTTGTGGGGATCTCCCTACAGTGTTGAAACCACTAGTACATCATACTTCATTAGACTTGTGGGGATCTCCCTACAGTGTTGAGACCACTAGTACACAATACTTCATTAGGCTTGTGGGGATTTCCCTACAGTGTTGAGACCACTAGTACACCATTCATTGTTAGGCTTGGGAAGATCTCCCTAGTGTAGAGACCACAAGTACATCATACTTCATTAGGCTTGTGGGGATCTTCCTGCAGTGTTGAGACCACTAGTACACAATACCTCATAAGGCTTGTGGGGATCTCCCTACAGTGTTGAGACCACTAGTACACCATACCCTGTTAGGCTTGTGGGGAGCTCCCTAATGTGTTGAGACCACAAGGGAACTTATGGGGAACTTACAGGGTTTAGACCACAAATATACATCATACCTCATTAGGCTTGTCGGGAAATGCCTCCAATAAGGTGCCAAGCCTCTGATCCTGTGTCTGTGAGTCAAGTTGAGTGGACTGGGAGCTGTTTGGAGAAACTGTTTCTACACTGTCACTACTCTGCACTATGCGGATACGCTTAAAAGGCCGTCTGTCAAGAGGCGGAGAACTCTCTTCGTGAGCACGTTTTCGTTTCCTGTCAACCAATTCTGAAAGGAGGTGAAGGAACACGTAAGTAAGCATACGCATGAAATATCTCATAATTACATGCAGATACCACTTTGCATCACCATAACAATCAGTAACAAGTGTTTGCCACTAACAGGGCAATGTCCCTTGTCGCTAAAGAAGAATGAAATATTTTAAACATATTCACTACTTTTCACTTTCTGGTCACACACAAGATGCATAAAATGACTGGTATCTGCACAGTCACCCATTGTAGGCTGTCACCAAATTTGAAGACATACAGGTGTCATTAAACCAGACATTGAGTTTTCTCTGTGACAAAGGCTGCTTATCAAAATCAACATGTTTATTTTTATGTAACAAGTGGATTCATTATTTGTTTGTGTACACAACCAAGATTAGATTACTGCCCACGGGCTAATACCCCAGCCAGGCATACTGTTTTAAGCTCTGCGAACCTATTCACTGTATATGCGTTCTGATCACAGCACAGCACAGCACAGCACAGCTGTCGAAACCACTTTTCCCCCCAGCACTGGGAAAATATTAGTGAATCGTTTGAACTCAGATTTCGCAGGTTTTTTTTCCATCGCATGTTTTTTTCACAAATTTATAGGTTGAATTGGCATTTTTAATTATTTGTTTCGATAAGTGCATACAGAAAGGTACCAGAATCTGCAGAGTTGTGTTTTACATTGCATGTGACCTTTAAATAACTTATAGATGAACACGACAGAACCTGATAGAACTACTACTGGAAATAGCAACATCATCCTGCAACCTACCTCTGTCAAACTTGCCACTCATTAGCGAAGTGACAATCTCTTCAACATCTCCATCAAACAGATCCACTGCATCACCAAGCTGACTGCTGGCTCGGATCGGAAACATGCTTTTCAGGTGGTTGATCTTCTCAATGCGACTGCGGGTGAATTCCTCCTTTGGACTTTGTCTAGACACAGTGGATGCATCATCTGAGTCGCTGTCAGACATAGGTTTAAGTCTCCTGAATCTGAAATGGGACAGCTTTGGATCAGAAAAAGGTAATCACTAACGTTCAGACAAAAAGAATATCTTCAAGGATACTATTAATATGTGCACTAGATGTTAAGTAAATGATTCAGAGTAAACTGACAAAAAACTTAAATATTCATTGTTGGTTGGTTTTTGTTTTAACATCTCACTCAGCAGTAGTCCATTCTAGTTACAGTCTTTAAAGAATCGAGTCTGGACCAGACAACCCAGTGATCGATAACATGTGCATAGTTCTACACAACTTGAATATGACGTGTCAACCAAGTCAGCGGGTCTGACCACCCAATCCTGTTAGTGGCTTTTTACGTGAAGTATGGGTAGCTGAAGGTCAATTCCTACCCAGAGATTTTCCCTAACAATACCCAAAACTCAGGGGCAGCAGTATGAATTAACAGATAAGCCAAATCTGTATCAGAATCAGGGAATAGGACAGAGAACTTTAACAATGGGCAATTTCAGGATTATAAGTCATCTTCTTAATTTTGAATGAACAACTACCCTTGTATCAATAGTAAATTTTAATGAGCCATTCCAATGAGCAAAATGACCCATGTCTTTCCAAATATCTGCAAAATATAATTTTGAAAAAAATCACTATCATATCAAAGTCTGATACACAACATTTCACATGTTAACTAAGCTTTCAGACAAATGGCTGAGGTAATATACTATGTTCTTGACAATTTTCTGCACTAGTCTATCTGTTGTTTAACTCAGCAATCGTTAATTCAGATGTGTACAATGTGTACACATTAACTCTAGACTAGACAATCTGTTGTTAGTTATCGACAGTAATGATCCACTGAGTTACAATTAAAAAAGTCCTCAAGCCTGACAACTTGATCCATTTAATCACTGTCTCCGACAGACCTGTGAAGATCTGGGTTAGATTAGATCTTCAGAAACCCATGGTTGTCGTAAGAGGGGACTAACATGATAGGGTAGTCAGGCAGGCTGACTTAATTGACATGTCATCATATCCCAACTGCGAGGATCTATGATCATGCTGTTTATCACTTGATTGTCCTCACTTGATTATTTACAGACTGCCACCATATACCAGTGCCTGGAATACTGTTGAGTGAGACGTAAAACTAAATTCACTCTTTCACTGTTTCTGACAACAGGTTACTGGGGAGTTATGCTAACCAGCAACTCAGATATGTTAATTTCACGAATACAACATAATCATGTAATACAATGTAATCAGTAAAACATACGTTTTTCTCAGGATTTCCATGAACAAGATGAATTTTCTACCAATGTCTAAGAATCTTGTTTATGCAAGTTACACACAAATTACTTTTTCAGTTTGTCTTTGCAAGAAGAACCATTGACAATATGATTCTGTTTCCCCTGTTGTTTTGACAGCCATTGAGCACCACCTATATCCTGCGACTCATCAGATTCGATAGACAAAGGTCGAATCAGTTTCTTTGACACAAACACAGGCGACGTCGGACTACTTGGAAAGCTTGAGCCTGCCAGGGGGGACTCTGGTACGGTAGTTGTGCTGGGTGGACTGTACACGTACTCTGTGAAGTGAAACATGAAATACAATCGGTCAGGGCGCCTCAAAGCATTCAGATGCAGACCCAAGAACAGTTATATGACTGATTTTAATCACAGGCGAGTGTCTCTTATTAAATGCCACTCTCATTCTCAGCAAGATTCCATCTGTGAGAGTGACATCTTGTGACTGACATTCTGTGATGCAGGAGGCAATTTTATTGTTTTTTTCTGTACCTGAACCAAGTGCAAGATGTCCTATAGGTTTGGCTACACCAACAAAATTTTAGTTGCACCTTAAAATAATGTCATGGTTATTAAAAAGAACAAATACTGTAAATCACAAATTTTTTGCATCATGATATTTTTGAGAGTGTCGACCAACAGACGTTTTTACGTCACAATATTTTTGTGACATTCCTAATTATCAAAACAGTTTAGTTTGACAGTTTCAAAGCTTACTTGCATCTGAAAGTTTTATCTGAAGTAAATCCAATCACATATTATTGTTTGACGCTAATCTTGAACACCATTCAGTGGAGTACTGCCACATGTATGCAATCAGTTATGTTTTCCTATAAACAACACTTGCTTCATAGGCCAGATAAGCTTAAAACAGTTCAAAGAAATTAAATCAAATGGAATGACTCTATAAATTGGCACTGATGAAGGACCAGTTTAGTCAGTGTCAGCGAAGCTGTTGATCTCCAGATAAGTGTCGTGAAACCTATCCATGCCCGTTGGATGGTCTCCGCCTTTCAAACAGTCTCTAAGAAACGTGTGTTGCGTGTTTGGGGCCTGTCTGGACTATCGGATGTACTGTTTGAGTGACTTTTGTTCAGGTATCCATTGTTTGACATGTGACACGTGAGTACGAGTAATGCTAGTAATTAGTCATTCTTCACGTTGTTGTCATTGCTTAATTTACGTATTGTCTAGATCTGTTGTTAATTATATGAGCTGGTGAACAATAAAGCGACGATAGGAAAGGTTGTTTGCTGATTATTCATTGCATTCTACCAGCAAATTGCAAAATGATATTTTTGCGGGCTCAAGTCATTCGCAATTTTCGCAAAAATATCATGCTCGCAAAAGTTTAATGACTTAAAGTATTTGTTTCTTAAATTTTCATAACAAGTCTTCAGTATCAGATACATTCAACAAATTCAGAACCTGACCCCATGATGAAAAATGATTAATGATTCTTTTTCAGTTGTGTCTTA
Organism: Haliotis asinina; assembly: GCF_037392515.1. Classification (NCBI taxonomy): domain Eukaryota; kingdom Metazoa; phylum Mollusca; class Gastropoda; order Lepetellida; family Haliotidae; genus Haliotis; species Haliotis asinina. Next base: position 36,876,384 of record NC_090285.1, read on the forward strand.
CCATTAATTATGAATCTCAGTTATATCATAACTTCAGTGTAACTCATTATATGAGTGCACAAATGTTTGTGCTTGTAAAAAGTCATGCAGACAGGAAGGTACTACTCACACTAGAGTCACATTCACTGACTTTCCAATTAAAACACATGATGACAACTATAAGATCCTGAAAGATATATTTTTTCCTGAACTGTGTGCAACCTGTGGCTCAAGTACTGTACACCAGCCACTTCTAACATGCACCAGTGCAGGTTGTAAATAGCAAAACTGCACCCTGTTCAGGCATGCTGACAATGAACCAACTGCAACCAAGGCACCGAGTTGGACAACCCAGATAAATAGGTTGCCTCGTGGTACCAGCACAGATTTCTTAGAACAAATTCTAACCAAAAATTCACCCTGGTTCACATTTAGCTGTGGTGTTAGGACATTCTGCCCTGTGCCATACGAATGTAAATTAAACATGAAGAAAATTACAAACATGCAATGCAGATTTTACCATTTTACTGTATTCAATATTCAGAAAAACTCAAGGGGAACGAGTTCCTTCCGATCCCCCAAATTCTTTCTTCTGCAGACCAAGTGGTTCAACCCTAGATTTTACACTTAATTTTAAGGCTTTTAGTTACTTTTGTGAATCCTCTAGTAATTGTCATGTTATTAAGAATTCTAGTATATATCAATTTATAAATAATGTTTTGGATGCAGGTAGGAATAGAACTCTTTACCACTCAAGGCATTAACATTTAGTAACTCAGCATGGTAGTACTGAGCTTTATGATGTCCTCTAAGTCTCTAAGTCTTTGCACAAAACTATTAATTCCAAAACGTACACATTTTTATTCTGTGAATGTAGGTTTTTAACCCGTACTGATTGTTTCAACATGTCAATGTATAGGTTTTATGTGGTTGTGTTTTTTCCACTGCAATCACGGATATACTGACTCAAGATGCCTATCATTCCCAGGGGTTCAAAAATATGTTGAAAAGCCACTTGCCACAGGGTAAGTGACTTAAACTTATCCTGACTAATTTTCCACGTACCCTGATTTTATGACACAATGCTTGATGTAAATGTTTCCTGAACTATTTATAACAAAGAGCGATGATTTCACTCTACTAGACCTATTTTATTATTATTGCGAAATTTAATAGCTTCATCATGATCAGATATGAAATACAAGATTATTTGCAGTTTTAAACCATAAGTGGAAATTATCTAGTAGCCCACGGACAAGTAAGATACCATTATCTGATTGCCCGAAATGAAAACTGACTTGACCCGGGCGTCGGGCGATGGGATTTTTGAACCCGATTCAGAACAGTTATATAATATACAAGACACCAGTAATAACTGTTTTTTCGGTAACATTTCTGAACATGGAATCTCAGGTAATAATACAACGACGAACCTTGCGTGCTCTCTTGAGATGCCGTTCTTGCGTTCCCATTGTTGATTTCTTCCTCTGCCGAATCAGAACAATTCGATTCTCCGCTATGTGAAAGTCTGTTCTCTGGTCTCTTCACAAACCTGTACTGCAATAGCGTGTTCACCTGTGCTGGTTTTCCGGCCATCTTGAATTAGTTAATCAATGGAAGGAATTTTAGAACAGAATGTTCACGAGATGACAGCCATGTTTTCATTCATCCATGAATCACGGTTCACGTTGCCCATCTGACACACTCGGCTTCGGCTATGGCGGGAACAATTTATGAAAATGTCTGCAAGTATAAGAGCCTTCTGTTTTACGAAATTCTGAAGCAACACTTCTCCGTGTATTATTTTAAAGAAAATTGAAAATTATTCAGAGCCGAAAAGGACGTTATCTTACCCCTTTTGCCTCGATTTTCGGCACTCTAATCAGAATATAAAGATTACTGACCGGATGTGTCAGAAGAGTAATCGAGGGGAGGTAACTCAGATTCATTACGACAGGCTTTAAATCCCACGTGCCGTTTCTGCCGGTTCGAAACTCAATTTCTCATGTATGTTGTAACACATTTACAAAATTTGTTATCCCTTCTTTTACATATTTTCAGTAGCAATGCCAAAGGTTACATTATTTTCGAACCAAATACAGTGCCTGTTATATTGGGCAACTTGACGTAATGGCCATAGAATGGCATAATGTTACTTCAGTGCAGCACAAAATTAATACTTTTCATGAAGTTAGTTTAGAATGGATCTTAGTAACGTCTGACAGTCAAATGTGAAATCTTCTGTGCTCTGCACACATAATTTCAGTTCAGTTTTACGACCACTATTTAACCACTGACGTCACATGTATCAGAGACCATGTAATATGTTCTCTGCATGTATCAACATACGTATGGTTCCACAATGCATTACCCTACAAACCGCCATGTTAAAGAGATCTCGGCATATTGTGATACACATGTTCACCAACTTGCTGCCATTCGATAAATAAGCAACTGGAAATTATGTGATTGTAGGTAAGATGGTTCTTCACGAATGTGCCCAATTTGACTTGGATCTTACGAAAATTAAATTAATGAATATCATTTATGCTAAATTGAGATGTAAGCTATTTGAATTACGCCAAGTGGCCCAGTATCACTGGTACGAGTCTGTATCTGTCGGAAAACCGGTGTTGTAATAGAAATCATTATTGCGTTGTATCTGTATTTGTGATCATTACATCATGATGTATGTCTGGCATTACTGTTTGATCGCCATTGATAGGTGTGATATTGTACAGAGAACGTCATGTTATTTCACAGTGAATGGGTACCCGGTAGTATGGTGCTGCAAAACAATATTCTTGAAGATTAAGATACACATGCACACATAATCTGTGGCTTGTCATGTATACAGTATGCATACGTTCCACTGAAGTGTGTGAATTTGGAATTATTACAGACGTGTACAGTATTGTGCTCTTAAACCCACGTGAACAGTGTTATCATCATACGTCCATTTGAACAGTATTGTATTTATATGCCCATTGAGAAACAATTGTATTTATATGCCTATTTAAACAGTACATGTATCATATATGTGTTGTGAGTCCACTTGAGCAGTATTATATTTATAAGCCCATGTGAACAGAATTATATTTATAAGCCCATTTAACATTACTATTAATTAAAATCCCATTTGAAAAGTACTGTGTTTGTTAGGATAGTATTATATTTATAAGCCCATGTGAACAGTATTGTATTTATAGGCCATTTGATCAGTGTTATATTTATAAGCCCATGTGGACAGTATTATATTTATAGGCTATTTGATCAGTGTTATATTTATAAGCCCATGTGGACAGTATTATATGTATAGGCCATTTGATCAGTATTATATTTATAAGCCCATTTGAACTGTATTACATTGAGAAGCCCATTTGAAATGTATCATATCCGCTTTATTCATGTTCGAGTCATGTAGTAGTTCATATATTATGGCCAAACTGATGCATGTTCTTGGTGTTTACACCTATGCTAGAGCCCACCAGCATAGGTATAATGCTGCCGAACGTTGACTCAGTACCTGATGGAACCCACAGCAAAATATTTCTGGCACAAACGAGGCTCTCCAATCACACCAGTTCCATTACCGTGTCACACACTACCCTGGATATCTGATCATCGATTATCCAATGCACCATATGCACATACAGTCTTTCACGATAAATACTTGCTATGCAGAGTTGTGTCCCTTGGGATCACAAGAAACCTGTGATTGTGGGGTTTCAGAGCCTGTTCACCTGGATTGTTTCATGCTTTTTTGAGTGCCATACCCTAGTTGGTTTCATCATGGCTGCAGACGTCTAAGATATTCATCACTTCAGCCAATCGTGTCACATTAAGCCATCAAACATGTCTTTGATTAGGAGACAAGGATATCCTTGTCAGTAACCGTTCACACACTGTTCACTGTTAGTTACGGAGTGAATGAGAACAGGGAATTTATCATCAAGTTGGTGAGTAAGGCACTACACCGCTTTTAACAATGTTCCAGTTATATCACGGCGAGGGACACCAGAATGGGCTCCACACATTATACCCATCTAGGAAATTGAACGCGGGCCTTCAGCATGGCGAGCGAACGCTTTAACCACTGGGCTAATCCACCAGCAGGAATTTATTACGTAGAATGGAGGATACACGAGGGATGTGACTACCTGAATTTTATTCAGAAGAAAACTGCCTGCCACACCATTATACATGCAGAACCGGTTCCCTGAATATGCTGTCCTTGCGCTACATCGGGCGACTGCTCAACGCGCCCAAGAAATTACTCAGTGCATGCACGTTGATCTCATCCTATTACCCTGTTTAGTGGGTGAAAGGATTCTGCTCCCGGCATGTCACACACAATGTCCGGAAGTCCTAATCCTGACCATCAAAGCCGTCCAAACTGAATGATTTATCAGATTCGAGTTGGATGTATGAAACAAACTATAGTTGTAAATAAATCGATCGCATGTTCCCGTATCAGTTGTTTGTAATCAATACAACAACTTGTCCGTTTTAGTTATTCATTAAGTGTGTATCACATTAATTTGATCGGATGCAACGAAGCTGGATCGTGGGGTGTGCAGTTGGGTTGATGGTCTGGAGTTGCGTCCCTTAATCCGATGGTCGAGGATTTGACGAACCTTTCGTCAGTATTTATTTACTAGGTTTATCAACATCTGAAATGGTTCTGTTTAAATGATTGATCAGTACATGAGACCAGTGACAGAATGGTTTTCCCAGATTTTGCTAGCCAGTCCGGCTAGCTATGCCTGGAAGTTACCACTCCACAAAATGATTCACCAGTCCGAAATCGGAACGTGGACACGGGGTTCATCATTAAGCTACTAATACGACGAACGATTTTATAAGGCCATAATCATGCATGATTTAAATGTGTGTCATAACTTAACAAGTCAGAGAGACTGATATATTTACAAAAAGACCCCATGAAAATTCCCAGCCAGTCGGGCCAGTGAGATTTACTGAGCGAATGGATTTTTACTAGCCACGGACTGGCGGGCCAGTGGCTATCTTTCTCACCGTGAGATCTGTATACGTTTTAGCGAAATGATTATGCTGACATGCAGCGTAGCTACAGGAGGCACAGCTGGTGCAGTGGTCTATGGGTTTTTGGGTAGAATTCATTTGACGCGTGAAGGTATGGGGTAGGGATAGGCCTTCATCAGCCCATGCTTGTCATAAAAGGCGACTATGCTTGTTGTAAGAGGCGACAATTTGAGGGATCGGGTAGTCAGGCTCGTTGACTTGGTTGACACATGTCAACGGTTCCAAATTGAGCTGATCGATGCTCATGCTGTTGATCTCTGGATTGTCTGGTCCAGACTCGATTATTTACAGACCACGGCCATATAGCTGTAATATTACTGAGTGCGGCTTAAAAGTGAACTCGCTCACTCATTAGAGTTGATTCTGTTGTTGAAACTGTTGTTGAGTGAGTGAGTACGTTTAGTTTTACGCCGCTGTTGGGAATATTCCAGGTATCTGGCGACGGTCTATAAATAATCGATGCTCATGATGTCAATCACTGGAAGGTTCAGTCCAGACTCGAAAATTTACAGACCGAGTCACTAAGTCCTCGCAGATAAACGGTTGTTGTTAGATGACAAATGGAGATGCAAGAACAAACAGTTTAGAATCTCAAAACGCTTTTTCCAATCTGTTTTAGTCACAAAACTAAAATCTACTTCCAGCTGAGTCATTCATCCAGTTATGTTGTTACATGGTTAGAAAATTTAGATTTCTCCGCATTTAGGGTAGGGTAGCCTAGAGGTTAAAGCGTTCGCACGTCACGCCGAAGATCCGGGTTCAATGCTTGAAAGCCGTTTCTGATGTCCCCAACAGCTGGAACAATATGCTGAGTGCGGCGTAAACGTAGATTAACTCACTCCGCATTTAATTCATTTTCATTCCTTCACTCACCATTTGCTGACGGGTCCAAGGAATGTTTTGTCAGTTGATTTCTGCATGATCCTTTGTTAATCAATACGTTATGCAGTTCACGCTCTAGAAGACGTACAAGCTCAGTCGTTTCACGAAATTAACTGACTGGCTCTGGTCCCGCGGGACCAGTAGGTATACACATCAGCCGTAGCTCTTTGTTCGACTTTCTATGTTGTTGTCCTAGTGCAGCGACATGTCATGCTCCGTCCTTCTGAGTCACCGTGTCACATGGAGTCGTGATATGACCTGTCATGCTGTGTCGTGTCATGGCGTGTCATGTTGTCTTGTGGTTTCCTGTCATGCGTTTTAGTGTTATGGCGTGCCATATTGCCATGTGGTTGTCTGTTTTGGAATGTTATATTGTCTTGTGGTTGCCTGTCGTCCCATGTCATGTTCTGGCATGCCGTGTTACCATGTTGTTGCCTGTAATGCTTTGTTGTCTTCTAGCATATCCTGACTTGTGAAGACCCCGGGGTAGAATTGGCCTTCAGCAACCCATGTTTGCCATAAAAGGTGACTATGCTTGTCGTAAGCGGCGACTAATGGGATCGGGTGGTCAGGCTCGTTGACTTGGTTTACACATGTCATCGGTTCCCAGTTGCGCAGATCGATGCTCATGTTGTTGATCACTGGATTGTCTGGTCCAGACCCGATTATTTACAGACCGTTGTCATATAGCTGAAATATTGCTGAGTGCGGCGTAAAACTAAACTCACTCACTCACTCATGTGGTTGCCTGTCATGCTGTGTAGTGTTATGGCGTGTCATACTGCCGTACTATAGCATGCCATGCTTCAGTGAGGTTGCTTGTTAAGCCAGTTATGACTTGTGTTGCCACCAGTCATACTATTATCACCAGTATTTTCTTCAGTGAGAGCAAAGCCAAATAACACTGCGAGCATAAGAAGCTTATACCAAGTCTTTCCCTCTGACCACCCAAGGGGTAATCGTGTGTATGTTTACAACAGAGCATGACAAATACATTGAACTGTGAACTCATAATGTCATATTGAAAGTAGCCAAAGCCTTAACAAGTTATGAGGTACACGGAGTCTGGAAGGTTGAGTCCTATCTGACCTTCGAACCAACACTCTTAGAGTTTACAGAGAAAGTGTCATCTCTAACATTTGACCACTTTCTATATGTCTGTGTATATTCATGGCTTTCGTTCATGGGAGCAGTGCCAACGTATCTCTTCAGATACGTATACAAAGTTGGTGATCAAGAATGCCATTTGTAAGTATTACAAAATAGACACTATTGGTAAAATATAACTCCAAATAGAACATGAGTTACGTTCCAGAGTATATATTTAATACTTTCTTTCTATGTCATATTACCTACATATATCAGTGGTAATGAGCTATGTCAAGTTTTACTGTCAAACATTTATCTATCTTTAAATGACATTTTACAAACTTATGAAAGGAGTTTAATTTGACCCACTGATGTCCCCAGTTCAACCCATACCGAGAATAAAGAGGTTGAAAAACATCAACCCTGTCTTGACCCTAATAAAGAAATAAAACTCTACTAATCCGCCGCCACATACCTGTACTTTTTATGCATCCGACAATAACCCAACCACCAGGTAGACCTTAATCTAATAATCCAATGTTTATACCTTTAATACCGTTATATAATAAAGCGCTCTCAGAATCGAGCACGCCCACACGAGGCTCCCATATGCCCGTTAATAATATATAGGAATGACGAGCAAGTCGATAGGGACACGGTGTGTGACTGCTGGCAAGTATAACGACTGCATGGTACAAGGACCGGGTGTGTTATGGACAGATTTTCTTTGTACCATTGTTCGTAGTCCTTTCAGAGCTGACCCTACTATTTCTCCTCACTAGTCCTGAACGCCGAGCCGCTCATTATTTGCTTTGAAAGGATTCGATCTGCAATTGACAACCAATCCGATTCCCTGTGAAGGCTGCTTTCGATTGCTTCGATCAGTGACGCATGACAGGTCGCTGTTTTTACGTATTTGGGATCTGGCCGTTTGTGAAAATGCTTCAGACATTTCGTGGAGTTTACATGCGATATACCTGACGAGATACTGATGTTAACCATGAATAGTTTTGCTGTAACAAGTTCTCGACTACCGCCAGCCTTCAGAGGTAAGTGTCAACTTTAGCTGGTGTCCTTCATTCAGACACATCAACCAAAACACCGCCAAACAATATTCACATGCTTTGTCAACAACCCCGTACATGCCTAAGTTATTTCGATAAGTCATCAATCAATTTAAAGTTCCCGTACATTTACCAGAGTACACGTTGCTGAAAGCTGTCTAATGCTATCAAGGTAGTTTGTGTGGGTATGTAATATGCGTCAATCGACTCAAGCAAACAGTTTCTTTAGAAAGACTTCGATATGCTATTGATTCTTGTTGTTTCGCCCGATTTCCCGTACAGAATAACAAACACTTTTAATGCTTTGCAAGCCCGTTTCCGTAGCAGAGTTATACACCGAGACCTTACGTAATTCTCTAAATACGCCACGATTTGGATCATAACTCTCCAAATCTCACCGAGCGCTCACTAAAGGAAGCCTAGACGTTACGCGGCCGTTCAGCAAGTAAACGTGTACAGGTATTGTAGTACACATTGCTTATGTTTGTGAAATGTGTTTAAAGGGGCCTTTGGCGGACGTTCAAACCCCACCCTTCCCCAATCCCAATACAATATCCACAGTCAAATATATATGATTGCATGGTTCAAAAGAACAGGAACAAGCGCTTTACCTCGTATCCAAGACCACATGGCCAAGAGGATCCTGCATTGTATCATGCACCTTCAGCACAAAGACGAATGGGACAAATGTCATGTATTGTAAATACATTGAACGGGCAGGTTTCTTTCTCTCTCTCTCTCTCGATAAGCTTAATATGTTAAAGTACCGTGTAGTGTTGGGAATTGGTTAAAAAATAATAATTCAGGATTGGTCCATTACAACGGAGAGTCATCGAAACTAATAGACCCATGAAGGTCCCGGGGAAGAATAGGCCTTCAGCAACCCATGCAGCGATAAAAGGCGACTATGCTTGTTGTAAAAGGCGACTAATGAGATCGGGTGGTCAGGTTGGACTTGGTTGACACATGTCATCGGTTCTCAGTTGCACAGATCGATGCCCATGTTGTTGATCACTGGATTGTCTGGTCCAGACTCGATTGTTTACAGACCGCCGGCATATAGCTGGACAATTGCTGTGTGTGGCGTAAAACTAAACTCACTCACTCACTCAAAACTAATAGGTTAGCACCATTTATCAAATGCTCCTGTTATCTTTGTTATTGTACATACAAACAAAAATAAAGAAAAAAAAGCATTTAGTTTCTTGGTTTTTTGCAAGCATGCACATTTCACATATTTAAAGGTAGACTAGTGTGTTAGTGTATTTAAGATGAATTCAACCATGTCTTGGAATGTAGTGTTTATGACATGTAAGTTTAATGACATAGACAAAACCAACCTTGTGAAAAATATTCTTGATGTAAACAGTTGTTGCAAAATTGTTTGAGTTCCATTATGAGAAAACATGTTCGATTGTATGATCGCCTAGTCACTGCAACCATTTTCGATTATTTCAACCAAGTTGACCGCCACTAGTAAGCCGGGACATATAGTTTTCCACTATCTTTATACAGTGGCTAAACTAAGAAGAAATGGCTTTCATCTCCACTTTTATTGCAGTTACAAAAACATTTAAGTGGATACTGATACTATATCAGTTTCGAAACTTTTCTCACGCCATCATGATGATATATACGTTGGATTTCACACGGCTTTTGACAAAGATGTCTTGAGCTTGTAACTCGGTAATCGCAGACCTTGTTAGTTATGAACGCCATCAAATATACGCCTAGGGGAATTATCAAGTCCCTGCTTTACTTGTTCTATTTTTGAAATTTCAAAAGAAGGCTTTAATCCCGTTTTGAGGAATGTCTGTGATGGTCCTGATACATAAACTACATACTCCTGGGGATAGTCACGAGGCACACCATATTATTGCAAATATTCTTGGGAAATTTAATGACAGTCTATCGATTCTGGACATGCATGCCAGTGAAATATCACGAGCATCGATACAATGACGTTCTTCAACCAAACCAACGAGCTACTACCGTAAGTCGCCTAATGAGTCTTTTACGACTAGAACAGGATGCTGAAAATCCCTTTTTAGGATGCCAAAAACAACTTCCTACCCAGATCTCTAAGTAATTGCAAAATATATTTCAAAATGATTAATATGCAAACAATACTAAAGAAAATTACACAGTTAATTGAAATGAAATCGATTATAAATCCAATCGTGTATGATTAGCAATGCCTATTATCAGTATCAACAAGTTAATGTGATATTTATGCAAAACATTTCAAGTTATTCATAAACTCTTAACTCCGAAGTAAGTGAAGTTACAAAATTGCATAGTTTATTTATTTTTTCATCAGGCCTAAATCTGCGGCTAAATTACGATGTGAGACATACAAATATTCAAGCATCGTGGTAGGTGTAAAAGTGGGGATTATTCATTTGCGTCCTGTGAACGTATCGGTATGTATTAGTCATGTGATGATCATGCATTAGTTGCCTGTTAGTCATGCATTTGTCTCACGTACATGTGTCATGTGATGATCATGCATTAGTTGCCTGTTAGTCATGCATTTGTCTCACGTACATGTGTCATGTGATGATCATGCATTAGTTGCCTGTTAGTCATGCATTTGTCTCACGTACATGTGTCATGTGTTTGTCATGGTTAAGTCATTCGTATAAAGCCAGTTAAGAAATAGAGTACTAGTGCACGACGCGTAATGATAACACGTGGCGTCAGCCAAGGAGCAATGCTACAGGTCCCTTTCTTATAGGTCATTTTAGATCACACTTTGAATTATACTTGTACTCGTAACAAGTACGCTAGAGGCTGTGTCCACGACACATAGAAACTTACAGGTGTATTTGTAATAATAACACATGGAATCTCCCAAGGTGCAGTGCTATAGGCCCCTTTCGTGTAAATCGTTTCAAATCATACTATAAAACATACTTAAACCCGTAACTATACACGTAACTAATACTCTAGAGACTGTGTCCACAATATGTGCAAACTTACGGGTATTTTTGTATGTGTGTTACCGGATAAGCATTTACAGGCATTATTCTATCATTCTTTCGACACAGTATCAACGATGAATTTAGCACTCATCAATATCAAATTAGATATGCACGTTAGTTCCTCTAAGCTTGTCTAAGTAATAATCGAGGCTGTATGTAGTGTAACAGTAAGGTGTTATCAGTGCATTCAGCAATGGCTGAAAAACAGCAACTCATCGCAGTTGTGTATTGGCCTGCCTTTGGATTACATTAGGTCGAAATAATCGCCACAGCTACTCATATTCTTATCTTGATTCAGTCACTGTTTTGTCAGACTTGGCGTTAGCAACCGCGACTTTAGTCACTTGAAAAGTGCCTGCAGGTGTAGGTGTATGTACTGGGAATTGACGCGGGTAAGTGTAGGTGTGTTTCGGGAGGAAAGGTTTTGGGGGTCGGATGGCATCGGGTGTTGACGTAACACATGGTTACCTTTTGCTTGAAAGATAATGAGTTATGAGAACGATCATGCATAAAGCAGACAAGCTTTGTTGCACTACTTGAAATAATACAAGTCCATTCCATGGGACCAAGAGCCGTGGATGGTTCACTATTCTGAGACGTTGCAATTTCTTGTCCGTATATGTAGTTTCACCTCTTTGAACCAAATCGGGAAACATTAGAGATCTATATTGGGGTTTACTTCCCACATTTACCTGAAACACCATTATATAACTGAAACAACATGAAACCTGGGTCACAAACACCGTGGGACCACTGGAGAGATGACCCGTGAAGAACTGTTTAGAATTGGTCTTTGCAACCTACGCTTGTCGTAAGAGGAGACTAACGGGATCAGGCCAGGTGGTCAGGCTCCCTGTCTTGGTTGATACACGTCATCGTATCCCAGTTGCGTAGATCGATGGTCATGCTGTTGATCACTAGATTGTAAGTACTGGTCCAGAATATTTACAACCCGCCGTCATATGGCCGGAATACTGCTGAGAGCGGCGTTAAACAAAAATCAACCAACTATGCAAGAGCAGTCGTTCCCCCGCAACTTGTGTATAACGTGGCGAGGTTGGTGATTCGGGTCAAAGCGAGGACAACGCAATAGCTGGGACTATTTGAGGATTCGAACCAAGCTCGGTTCCTGCACGTCCAAGGATCGCAACTCTGACCCTGCTGAACCAGAATGTGGCCCGCTTGACCATACGAGCTCAGAGTGTCAGTGACAGGTAATTATTGGCTCACCTTTCAGTAATACCCCCTGGCGATAGTTGACGGGGTCAGGTTTTGTTTCCAGTATGCTGACAGTCATTTCACCATGTGTCTGATGTATCTGATAACCCTCTGGCCATAGTGTTATAGAGGGCACATCCGCCCTAAACTGGCATCCGCACACGTTTGGCAGAAACGGTGAACAACAATTATTTATTATTGAATTATTGAATTCTCCTAACGTCAAAGCAGACCAAGTTCACGCCCATACAGAATCTCACTGTATACGAAATATATAATCTAATGGCAAACTGTTATGTATTCACACCTCGAGCCTGACCACCCGACCCCTTTAGTCGCTTCTTACGACAAGCATAAGCGCCATTTATGGTAAGCCAGAGCTGGTGAAGGCCTAATCTACCCCGGTTCTTCACGGGTTGATTCGTTACTTGTGCACACGACCATGATGATGATGATTACGATAATGAAGAAGGAGTAGGGAATTCCATATTCCGAATAATAACAGCGAATAATACAGCATCTAAACTTTACCCCCTTTACATGTTTCACCATACCATTCCAAAATTTTTGGAACATACGATTTAAAAAATCCCACTGAAGTTGCTTTGACGCCCTCTTTAAGAATGAACGTTCTATCGGATCTCATTAAGTTACAAATTATCACAGATGATCGACCCCAGCTACGTTTCTTTGGTTTATATGCATCTAAACCCTCCAAAGTGCATCTCCCCCCCCCCCCCCCCCCCAAAGTGCATCTAAACCCTCCAAAGTTCATCTCTGTGTACCACAGCTGACAGGATCGGGTCTTTTTCACAGGCAGGCAAGCCGATATGTAAAATTACACATCTTACACTCGTGTAATAATATTCCTGATAAATTATGCTATTTCTAAAATTCCTTTGACATCAAGCTGTACCTCCGTTTTACTTCTTCCTCATCGTCTCTGGAATACTGTCTTACAAGCTGTAACTTCGGCTTGTATTGATACGGTCTAACATCAATTTCTCAAATGACACCGGGAACATCTTTCATTGCTTTGGAAAAGATGGACACTGCTAAGTTACAGTCGAAAACATCATCAGCAACATATCATGTGACGTCATGTCACGTGATTTCCCCTTCTGCTCATTAACTGTCGACCCGTGAAGATCCCGGGTAGAATACGCCTTCAGCGACCCATGCTTGCCACAAAAGGTGACTATATTTGTCGTGAGAGGCGACTAACGGGATCGGGTGGTTAGGCTCGCTGACATGGTTGACACATGTCATCGGTTTCCAAATGTGCCGATACCCATGCTGTTGATCACTAGATTGTTTGATTCAGACTTGTTTAATTACAAATCATTTAGGTGGAATATTGCTGAGTGCGGCGAAAACTAAACTCACTCACTCATTAACTGTCAGGTGTTTGCGTATTATGAGCATGTTTTTTGTTTTGCATTTTTATTTTTGAGTGGTGACTTTTGGAATGCCTGTAGCATCTTAAAATAATTCTTTTCGTAAGTAATAATTTACACTCGGAGGTTTCACTCAATCCAGGAAAAGAACTTAAAAGGATCGTTTTAAACTTAATACTCACTACGCTGCAGGTGAAGCATAAACAAATCAGTTGGATCATCCGATTACGAGATTCGTCTTTGACGGCATTGTTCCTACACATGGGACAATTGCGTTTCTGGACGTGTTCGATTCGGTCTCTGTGGACCTGACCCTGCATCCCTAATACCTGCACTTTAGTAAACGCATTTCTATAACGTTACAGTATGTGCAGATGATGAACTTCTCTATCTTGACTTGTACCATATATTTCTGTGGGGTTTTCTTTCACAATTGGCATTCCCTTGCATGTATTTCTGACGTGTGCTGGTACAAGAAACGCTAACCAGCCAACTATTTGGTAGAGATTCGTTAACATGTGAATATGATAGGCAGATCCGCGTACCCTGCTTTTAGCGAAGATATCTTTACTTTGTGAAAATACTTCGCTTTCGTTGACATAATTTTCAAAATTGAAACCAGCAGTTTCAACGTCGATCTGAACAAAACTGTAACTGTAAAACTGACGAGTTTATTTTATATTTACGTTTTTGTTTTCTCCTTCCACTGGAGTTGATAAAACAGGTGAGTGAGTTTAGTTTTCAGCATTATACCAGCAATATTACCAGAAATGGACTTCACATACTTTATCCATTTGAGAATTCGAACCTTGGTCTTCAACGTGACGAGGTAACGTTTTAACCACAAGGCTACCCTACCGCCCCGCAGCTCATTCACTTCAGAAACTGTGCATTGCCATGGCCACACTCATCTTCTAAATGCGATCTTCGGTGATGCATACTTAAGAACGAATTCTGCAACCACATTTTCTCACGTTCAGATACAGTGAATCATACATTCCTGTGATCACACGACACCATTGTTTGACGTCATCGCATTCGGCCTCTTCCAAGGGAGACAAAGGGTGTTACGTCGTGTTAAGTTCACACAGCTGTAGATGTCGCATCTGGTGTACTTCGACCCCCCAATAATTGAGTGTCATCGATTTATTGGTGACACTGGTATCCGTGCAGCCCAAAGCTTCTTTTCTTGTGTTGTAGGGATAGCGGTCATGAATGAGCGAAGAGGAGTTTTGCTTGTGATGTGTTTGTTTCTGTCTTTCTTAAAGCATGGAAGAAAGCAGATACATCTTGGTGGTGGAGTGGCCCTGTGGTGAAGGTGTGTGACTGTGTCCCTCAAGAACTGGGTCAAATACCCATGGGTCCAGTGTGAGAGGGACTTATTTGCTTACAAATGCTGCGTGGTCCGAACAGTCCGTGCAGTTGACATACATCGAGGCTACTACTGGTTCTACTACTATTTTTATTTACACCAACTCTGATATGCAACTCTGATTGTTTGATCAGCATTGTAGAAGTTGCTGAGAGACTGAACGAGTTAAGTTTTACACCGCTTTTTAGCAGTATCATGGCGGGAGCATCAGAAATGGACTTTACATTGTGCCCACGTGGGGAATCGAACCCGGGTCTTCAGTATGAACCAAGAATTAACCATTAAGCTACGCCATCGAACAGAAGTTGGTGAGTCAACAACAAAGCATACAACTCTAACAGATAACAGATTCTCGTTTTCACTCTCAGTTTGATAATGGTAAATCTACACCGAAACGGCAAACGTCAACATGAAGTTGTGATCCATAAAGTTGAATCCTCCAGTCCATACTGCTCTGATGTGTCCTTCTCTAGCCTGAAACGTGAAACTGAATGTTTCCCGTTTGCTGCTCAGGGCGCTTCCAAATGTAACTAGTAATGTGCGAGTTTGCTATAAAAGGTAAAACGTAAAACGTAAATGGAGATAATACATAGAACAGCTCAGTTTCACTATCGCTGTAGTAATTAAGTTCAATACATTTGCATTTTGGTCTCGATAAAACCTCATCAACATTTGAATATATATCGTTCAAAGAAAGTAAAGATAAAGGATTTATAAGATTGCTGAAATGCAAATGATGAAGCCAAGGCAACAGATGATAAAGAGATATTAAGGGAAAATGTGACAATTTAGACCATACCATTTGGAAATGTTTCATCTGTATGGATATATATTACTTTTTCTTATATGTATTGGCATTGGCTAGTGGCATGTTCGTAAAATGGACTATCCCCTACCTTTGTGAATGGTACAGAATATAAACCAGCAAAGACGCAAATGCTAAGAGATTTGATGCTCATTTTCATAAAATATTATTGATTTGTTGGCATTGAACATTTCACAGTGTGTTTCCCCAGAGACAATACATTAACTTGACACGCTTTCGTGTAACTCACTGATCTGTTGATGTTTGATCGCCTTGTTTACATAAGTATGCAATGCTATAAACGATGCACTGAATGCAAATGTTTACAATGTCGACGGATGTTTATGAAGACTCTAGAGTGCACGTAAGACAAAGGCTTTCGTTAGCTCACTGAACAGGATTATCAACAAAGAAAAGGTAAAATCCTTCCAGAGCTGCTGAAACGGTAATGAGTCATACCTGTGATAAGTCATTACAATAACTGAAACTGGATATGATGTTTCAGAGACGCCGCGTTAGCACTTCGTGATTGCGGGTATAGCAATTCTCCCCCAGGCTTTGAAAATGTATATATCTTACCGAACACCTCAGTGTTCGTTTAAAGCATGGATATAAAACTTTTTGTGGCCATCGCTAGATTTTGCAGACAAGAATACAAAGTTAGAGTTATCTCTCATCCATCGATAACGTAAGTTTTACGTTGCAATCAGCTATATGGCGACGGTCTGTAAAAATCGAGTCTGGAACAGATAATCAAGTGATCAACAGTATGAACATCGATCTACGCAAGTGGGATAGTTGAGTTCTGCGAACCTGACCACCAGATCCCATTAGTCTCCTGTTATGACAAGCATGGCTTCCTAAAGATCAATTCCAACCCCGATCTTCACGAGTAATTGATACAAAGAAAAGCATAGAGCACAAATGAATTTGCAACCACACGTCTCCAACTGTGCTTGAAATGTAAATGTGACGGAAAAAGAAAATTGTTCTCAACAAACCAGTGTCGAAGGCACACTTCAGTCGTTTAGCATTGGATTCCGTTTTTCGGTTGGTGAAGTTAAAATAAAAGGAAACGTTTGAACGGAGACCAGTACCACACTTAGCAAGAACTGAAGAGCCATAAACCAGGTCACATTGTCATGCTTCTTTGGCACCATCTATCGCGGACATTGACACAGATACCATTACCATGGTTGAAGTCCTGGTAACTTCAAATCCAATGGCGCCCTGTCCATTGTAAGACATAGGCGGTGCAATTCAAAAGTACCAAGGCACATCGGAGTAGAATGGGCAATTTGTGGACAAGGGACATTCTTCTACTTCATAGTCTTAGAACCTTATCTACCTACATTCCCCAAACGTGTTAATGTTTTATGAACCTTAACTTGATTGTGTCTAATTGTTGTTATAAACAATACCGAATGGTCCTTGGTGGTCATAAGTGGACTTGTTGTTTTTATTACTTCAGCGCATTTGTTCATTTATTCGACGTCTGAGATGAGTGTCAATGGACCCATGCTGTTCATGCTAACCGGTCTCCTAGGATTATTGATTATCGATTATTGATCGCTGATGTGGGACATGTTTTGCCTTCAGTATCACCTTCTTGTATTCCATAGCGTTGGCTAATACTTATGTTTGTTCATGTATTGAGAACTGTTTTAATGCATGGTGATGCGCATTACATTACAGTCTGTGACGACCCTGTGTAAAAACTTGTTTGTAGCAACCCATGCTTTTTGTATCAAGTGAGGAAAGGAATCGGGTGATCAGGCTAGAACACCAACATATCCCTAGGGGGATCCTAAAGGTTGGTGCCCATGTCAGTTACTGAATAGTCAGTTCCATGTCACAGTCGTACAGCATTGATGAGAGCATACTTCAAACAAATGAAAATATTAAACTCGAACACCCTCAATTAATGGTAACGACATAATATTGAGTTATCCGTCGTTCGAGAAAACAGTGGAGTTTTTTCCGTCTTCTTGTCTGTAACCATATAATGAGTTACTTTAAATATACATCTATCGGAGGGTGATATGAGTTCTGATGCATGACTGGTTGTTGCAGGCGATGCGGTATGTCGCTTTCTCCCATACAAACAAAATTGGTCAAAGAAGACTCCTTGCCGTAGCCCCATTAACTAGAGTAATCGGATCATTACTGTGGGCTACTAATAAGCGTTTGTCCTGAGAGCGGAAAGTCAGTGTGCTGATCCCAGGATGCATTACGCCAAAACATCTTAAAATATGGGACTTGATGTTGCCCTGTCTGACGCTCAGCATTTAGGGGATTAAATTTGTCTTGGTGTACCTATACACTTTTCATCCGCCATCCCATAACGCAAACAAAACAAATCTGGTTTTTTTATATCGGTTATCCCTATTTCATGACCAGTAATTCTCACCGCATTTTTGTGTTCATTCTCTAAACAACTATTATTTCAGTTATTTGCATATATGCAGAATACACACATACATTCTGTGCATGCTTTTGATCATAGTGATTTTGGTTTAGCCCCTTTCATATGTTTAGACCCTAAACACGTTTAAGTGGAACACACCAAATGAGTATTCCGTTTAAGATTCAGTCGAGAACATACTACAGTGTACAGTGTATTCCGTTTAAGATTAGAAAACATTCGTGAACATACTAGTACAATGTACCTTGTATTCCGTTTAAGATTTGAAAATATTCGAGAGCATGCTACAATGTACCGTGGTGCATGTGGCACCACATATCATACAACGTAGGCCCCTTGTATGGTCTGGGGCATGTCTGTTCATTATGATGCATAGACGAAGGTGTTGATTCCAGCGCACAGAAGTTTGCATACAGTTCGTTCCGACTTAAGTAAAACTGATTTTCTGTTCAAAAGCATTTGCTGGTTTCTTTGTTGCGTTTTGTTTGTTATGTTTGGGTGCATACCTGAAAGTGTATCGGGGAAATAACGTGTGCAGAAGCGATGAAGATTATGAGGTAAAAGCACCTATTTCCTGCACGTACGTGTAGAAGAATAGAAATATGTTCTATAACAAACTGAATGCAGATTATCCGGCACGAATAACATTTGCTAACGGCAGAAATATTGACCGAGCTCTCAGAAGGAGGTTAAACATGGATCGAGGGTGTATTGAAACTGATTTCCACTGGACCAATGTTCACAGGCATATTGATTTTATAATTTTAAGAAATGCGAAATTCTTTCCATTCAGGGACTGATCATAATTTACGTCTGCTAATGTGTGGGAGAGGATACAGGTCAGACATTCTCTGCGCTTACCAGTAATTAACATGCAAGCAAATTTGGGGAAGGGTGGAAGTAACGAAATTTGTACACACGACAAGGGAGAGTGGAGGTGGGTTCTTACTCCGCACGTTTTTTTTTAAAAATTATTTTTGTTTGTTTTGGTTTTTTTGTATTTGTTTGTTTTTTGTTGCTGTTTTTGTTTTGTTTTTTGGCCGTTGATTTTGTTTTGTTGTTTTTGCTGCTGCTGTTGTTGTTGAATTGGTTTTGTTGGGGTGGGGGTGATGACGGGGGAGGGGGAGATCGATACTCATTCACATTGCCACTCGTACATGCCACCCTTAGCCATATATTATGAACGATACCTTCCCTTAACCCTTCTGTTAGAGATATGCTTTACGCCAGTATGGTAACAGCAAACATTTTCAAGCTCGTCCAAGTTCATCTGGCCGAAGTGCAGATTAGTCTTGTTGGTTTTTTTGATCGACCCGTTTCCTGCATGATATCGACCCAGGTGAGGGGCAATTACGGGCGGGTAGGAGACATATTTTATTGAGATGCTATCACAAGCCCGGCAGACGTAAAGTAAACAACACAAATAGACTGAGCCACAATGACAAACGCATTGTGATTCATTGATTAAATATTGAACTGTTGATCCGGTAGCCGCGCGACAGAATTAGAAAAACAGAATTGCTGAAACGGATACGGATCGGGTACATCATCTGGTATTCCTGCACGTGCCCCGTATTTAACTCCCGGGCAACTTCCGCCATGTTTTGTATGCTCCTAAAACAAAACTTGTATTAATCAGGTTTTTTATCAATAGATGTAAAAATGGACTGAAGAAAGGGATTGTTTTAAGTCGCTTTTAGCAATAGTCCAGCAACATTTTGGAGGAAGAAACTACCCGGTGATTTCACATATTATCATCTCTCATGGTGGGAATCGAGCTCAGACCTGTTACAAACAGTATATGATGTCTGCTACAATGAGATGCATGTGATTAGGGAGGGTGTAGGAGATAAGCATACTGTGTTGGAAAATCAGAGATATATAACAAAATTATAGTAGCTCTAAATTCGATTTAAAACCGAACCGCGTTATTAGTTTCGTCTTGAAAAAATACAATCCATGTTGGAAAATCAGGGGGATAGATAGTGATTATATGGTCCGTGTCGTGTTATCAGTTCGGAGGAGATGCGTGTCGTGTTATCATTTGGGAGGAGACGTTCCGTGTCGTCGTGTTATCATTTCCTTATCATTGTTATATATGTATATGTACTACTGTAAGCTCGGGACCCGTGAAGGTCCCGGGGTAGAATAGGCCTTCAGCAACCCATGCTTGCCACAAAAGGCAACTATGCTTGTCGTAAGAGGCGACTAACGGGATCGAGTGGTCAGGCTCGCTGACTTGGTTGACACATGTCATCGGTTCCCAATTGCGCAGATCGATGCTCATGTTGTTGATCACTGGATTGTCTGGTCCAGGCTCGATTATTTACAGACCGCCGCCATATAGCTGAAATATTGCTGAGTGCGGCGTAAAACTAAACTCACTCACTCGCTCAACTGTAAGCTCGGTATTCTCATCACTATATATACATACCTCTGAATGACCTTAATTAACCAATCACAATCCAGTACTGAATTTACTTAATCCATTTAACTGAAGTCGAATCTGTGTTTTGAAAGGTTATATTCTTAGTGCAAATGGAAATTAAAACTATATTTCCATTCTAAAATTAACGCCCTGTCTTATAGAATATGTAAATATTGTATGTGCTTTGCACTATGATATTTTACACGGCGCTGTCTAAAAATATGACAAAAGGAATATATTGAGTTAATATACTGTAAATGTTTTCAGATTCAAGATGATCAAATTCCATGCGTGACAGACAACGTGCCTTCAAAATTCAAAAGACTCGCTGATATCAACAAAGACTAACTTGGCACGAAATCGATCGCAAGCTACAAGTTACCGATCTCCAAGACGAAAATCGATAGGACTCATGTCAAAACACCGCGCAGTAAACATATTCTCTGTTTAACAGGCCCGCGACCTACTGTAGGGCACCTATAACTACTGCCAACAGAGCAATAGGCACATGTCTATTTCAGTAGCCACGTGTAGTCGGATATGTGTGACGTGTGTCTATTGTCTGTTCATTGCTATTGACATAGTGGTTTATGGAAGGACAAAGATGTGTTTTGTTCGAAGTGCATTGTGATTGACAATGTAGGTCAGTGGTTCTGTCTTTGACATCAAGAATAATCATGTACATGTACAATCAAAGCATGTACATGTGGTGTGTAGGAAATGGTTTCCAGAGTCTGCTAGCCAATCTATGACTGAAAGGTGTTTATCCACAAAATGTATCACTAGCCCGATACTTAACTGTAGAACGCAAAAGGTCACGAAAAGGTTAAATACGATAAAACAAATAAGAAAAGACATGTCTGACTTTCTGAAATAGTTTGTTTACACACACATAAGTCACCATTAAGCTATTGATATGGTGACCATTTTTATCAGACCATAATCGTGCATGATTTAAAAGTTGGAGAGAGTGATATCTTTACAAAGGATCCCATGCAAACTCTCTAGTCTGTCACGAGATTTACTGGCCCGACTGGGTGTTTACTATCCACGGGCTAGCGGGCCCTTTTCCTTTCCCAATCCTCATTATAAGGTCGTATATATTCAACTCACAAATATATTTACCAGTTTTTAATTCCTCGTGAAATTTGAAGCCTCTTAATATCATTCAACGTCATTCTAGGCAAAGCAACATGGTTGCCAATGTTCCCCGAAAATGGACTTCGTATATATCGACACAATATGGAATCATCATTCACGGCGTTATATGGTGTATGTTTGGAATGTACACATCGTGTGTACATTGAATTTTAAAAATGCCATTTAGTGATCACTGAAACACGGTTTTGTCGAATCACCAGTAATTAATCGATTCGGCTGAAATCTCACATACACACATGTAAACGAAGTAAGCATTCCGCCATACTGGATATTGTTTACAACATTGGTTTCGACATATGCTTTTACTTTTCATGTCTTTTGGAAATGTGCATGATATGAGAAATAAGTAAACCCAAAATGAAGCTTAAGGAGTGAGTATGATTTTACGCCGCCTTTATTTCCCCAAATATCACGTCAGAAGCTACGGTCACCACAATTTGATTTGACCCATACCCATAAGGAGAGTTAAGCCTGTATCCACGAGGCTACTCTTAGCCCTCATATGATTTTAAGTGTATCCCCCAATTCTACTTTCAAAATGGTAACGTTTATAGTAACATCGAGTGGATTAACGAATTTTGCCAGAACCAGAATATTGATTCATTCTCAGCATTCTTTTCTCCGGATAAAGAAAAATCCAAAGTGTGGAAATCACAAATACGCCCTACGCTGAGTGACAGCATTTCTGAAGGTCAAAACAACGCATATGACAATGGTAGCTAAAATGTAAACAATCAAACGAACAAAGATCGTGATAACGAGAAATGTATAATTATGCTATGGTAACATATTTGATATTTGTAATGTTCTCGACATGTGTATAGTTATTGTGCTCCGTTTTCCGTCCTGCCGTTAACAAGCAGGCATTCACTCCATCTTGAGTGGCTCCCCAACTCTCAGGACCATCCTCCAAACCAATGGCCGTAACCTACTCTCCAAAAAGCAACCCCCAAAAGAGTGATCTACAAGATTAATTGTGAATGTGGTGACTCATATATTGGTGAAACCTCCCGCCCAATTGATATCCGCTCAAAAGAATATATAACCTCAACAGCCAAAGAGACAGCAAATCAGCCCTCCACGATCACCAACAGAAATTTCCTACCCATCAAATCACGTCTTACAACTTCGAAATCCCTTCAACCAAGACGCAAGACTTCACAAAAAGAAAGAAAACTATTGGAAGTCATCGAAATCCTTAATATATTTAATAGTTAGTATTAATCCGCTGTTTGTCAAACCATACTACGTACATGTGCTTCTCATCATCTGGCTGTATTCCCTCTTAGCTTGATAACGATGTAAGAACCTACATTGAAACGTCGCTGTATGCAATAGATACAACATCCATAAAGTTGTATGTTTCATTTTTGAGTCACCAACTTGTAGAATGCCAATCAAAGAATCAGATGTATTTTAGTTATTTTCAGATATGAGTTCAACAAAGCTAACGGAATGTGATGTCAGTTACGTTTCAAAGAACATGAGATAACTTAGAACTGTTGTGTTGAAATGGAGAATGTGCTATTTATCCAATAAAGTTAGAATAGGAAACCCATAAAGTCTATATTCCTTGGTGAAGGTGAGCTTCTGTAGCTATGGAATTCATTTAGGTCAACCTGCTCTGACGGATGGTTGACTCCCATCCACAAGACCACTATATATCGAGGAACAGTTTTTGGTTGTCGGCATCCTTCTTATGAGGAACACAGCGTCTCAAAGTATTGTACGAGCTCGTATATCCTTCATCAGTGTATTGATTATTTAATCGTAGCATCAATTATTTCTCATGGTTTGGATCAATAATTTCCGCGTTATTGACATGTGTTTAATGTAATGATGGCTTTGAACGGCATTTAAGGTTCTATTTCGTGTCAGAAAAAGACGTGACGATACCCAACTGTTACGCGGATGGAAGACTTTTGACACAAACGGGCATGTAATGGTGATCATAGTCTGGAATTCGAACAAACTTTAGCAGATCCTGGTAGATTAAGGGACGCTACTGCACACGGTGCCATTCTTAATTCAACGTGTCTGATACCTTGTTTCCGGAGTTGCCGAGGTTCCCCAGCAACCTGGTCGTTAGAGGCGAACAAATGAAGCATGTGACCATCTTGTTTGATTGACTGTCAACATGCACCGACGATGTGAATTATTGCTCCCAATGTCAATCAGTCATTTGACTTTTATAGACATTTAACCCCCTCACATGGGGAAGATCGTTTAAAAACAGTGAACTGCCTTGTATACGAAATATGGTTTACAGTTGGTGAAATGCCTTGTGTGGGGAAGATCGTTTGTAGTCAGTTAACGTCCTTGCCTGAAGAATGTCCTAAATAATCCGTTTATATCCGTTTATTGTCAGTTAACTCCCTTGTAGTCTTTTTAAAAAATAGTCAGTTAACCTCATTGTCTCGGGAAGGTCCTCAAGGCAAATACCTCCCTTGTCTGAGATTCTAATAAAAGTTAGCAGATCCTGAATCGGCTAAGGGACGCTACTCTACGGTGCCACATTCATCCCCATCGTTTCTGATCAAGTTGCCGAGGTTATTCTAGTTCTCTAGGAACATTGTTGGTCGTTAGAGGAAGCTCTGTTGCTGAGAAAATTACAACTTGAAATAAAATGTATCAGATGTCACAGCGAAATATGTTTGAAACGTATTATATATTGGCTAGTGGCCTCTCTGTTAAATATATGATTGACTGATTGATAACGGTGAATAAATGAATCAGATGGCCTTCTTGTTTAATTGACTGTCAACCTGCGTCGGCAACGTGAATTATTGCACATAATATTAATCAATGAATTGTCTGATCCAGACCCGACAATTTACACACACTGCACATTTTGCTGAAATAAAGGTGAGTGCGGCATTCAAAAACAACCAGAACATAACTAGCCCTGTCGCTTCTCCTTGAAGGCACCAACATACTTGAGTTATAACACCCTTGATGTCTTAGGTAAACACAATATTCCATACACAAACTGCTCGTTGTTTATTGATTACATGAATGCAATTATTGTAACTGGTCCCCTCGAGAAATCGATATTTATCAGAGACAGCAGGGACATGCTCTTGACATGAGTGATGGGCGCTTCTGTTGGAGGAGACGGTGCTATACGTCACAATGGTCCTCTCTCCACCATCGCAGTACGGCTTGTATTTTTTGGAAATACATTTTTCTCATACGATATTTGCCGTGCAAATCCAGATTAGAATTGATTCACTTCATCCCTGAGTGAGTGAGTGAGTGAGTGAGTTACTTTTTAACGTCACATCGGCAATATTTCAGCCACATTGTGACGAGAACATTTAACACTAAAATGGGATGTATGTGTATTGTAAAAAACCTGTCGACAAAGGGTAGTAAAACAACTAGAATGTCACAGTTAGAATTAAAACTAGCGAGGAAAGTTAAAACTGATATCACTATTTGGACAATACAATATAAAAAAGCGCTATTGATCGCCAACAAAAGAAGGTAGGTCACCATACTAGGGACCATGGAGATTTTTATGCCGTACTCGGCAATATTCCAGCTATATGGCGACGGTCTGTAAATAACCGAGTCTTGACCAGACAATCCAGTAATCAACAGCAACAGCATCGACCTGCGCAATTGGGAACCGATGACGTGTGTCAACCAAGTGCGCAAGCCTGGTCACCCGATCCCGTTAGCCTGTCGACAAGTCTGTCGTAAGAGGCGACTAATGGGATCGGGTGGTCAGGCTCGCTGACTTGATTGACACATGTCATAAGAGGCGACAAATTCGAGGGTGGTGAGGGTTGTCGTAAGAGGCGACTAACGGGATCGGGTGGTCAGGTTGACTAGCTTGGTTGACACTTGTCATCGTATCCCAATTGCACAGATTGATGCTTATGTGGATGATCACTCGGTTATTTGTAGACCACCGCCATATAGCTTGAATATTGATGAGTGCAGCTTAAAACTCACTCACTCACTATTTGCCGTATTCCTGTAACCACATCCGTCAGAAGAATATATTGGTATCTGGGTGATTTTAGGTCGCTTCAACCAATTTTATTTTTCAAAGCGACAATATCTGTTTTAAACACAATTGATCACTAATGGGCATCAGCGCCCAGAAATGAGGCTTATCTGAAGGCTGACTGAACTGTTCTATCAACAGTGTCCATTGCGAGTTACATCCCTTGTATGTAACAATCCGACTGTCATATTACATGCATTTTCGTCTGACAAAAAGATCCGTCAAGAATATCTAATAAATTGTCAGGGGATTTTACCTCTCAAAGTGCATCGAATTACATGAAAAATACATTAAAATGTTTGGGGATATCTGTCGACGCCCATTTGCGGTATACAAGTTCTCCAAATTCTTCAAACAACTGAAATATGCATGACTAGTATGACTTGAATTTCGTGTGGATATTTTGATTGATTACATAGATTCGTTTGTCCGGACAGAAATTAGCGCAAAACACTGAAATTACAGAAATGTTCAGTCTTTCTTCACCTGACGAAAGAACAAGAATTACCCAGTCCATGTTGCCTTCAGGAAACAGCGTTACCTCTGAGTAAAGAAAAACAAGAAGTTGTCATCCATAAAACGTGTCGTGCATATACGTTCGTCCAACTTCTAAATGTCTTTCAAGAACTTTTCTATGTATATTTCGTTCTCTTCCTTTCTCTCTCGAGGCCTTTACAGTCTTTACAATCTCTGTTGTTTCTTGGAGATGTGATATAGCTGGAATCACTTTTACCATCTGCCAACAATACAATTCTTTCGCTTACTAAAAGTGGTATTTTTTGGCGTATGGAACCTTTTAACTTGCCTAAAACTTTATTTCAAGCCATACAAATCTACGTTTAACAAGCTTTTCATTAATGATTAAAAACAAATAATTCATCATAAGTGATAAATGGTCGCCGGCAACTGAATTTAGTCACATCATGGCGTGTGTAGAAGATGCTCGTTACCCTCAGATCTAGGAGGAATCATTCTTGGCTTGTGTTCACCATGCCGCAGAGTGACTTTATCCAATTGGTAAGCGTTCATCGCACTGGGCTGATTCATCAGGATTAAGCTGGCATATGGCTTTAAAGCGGCGTAAAAGCCTACGATATATACTGAACAGCAAAAGATACGCAATTTTCGACAAAAATGAAATCTCATACAAATAAGAGTTCATGTTTATGTCTTCTATTTAGAAACTTGGCAAACTCGAACTTGGCAGGTCGAAGAGAGTGATATATTTACAAGATGACCATATGGAAATTCACAGCCAGTGACTGTGGAGATTTACTGGCCCGACTGGATTTATACTAGCCGTAGGCTGGCGGGTCAGTGACTATTTTGCACACTGGTACGTGTGTGCGTGAGAACGCGCATATACGTGTATGCGTGTACAGGTGTATGCATGTCCATGTATGGATACTTCCAACTAGTCTTTGATTATCCTCTTCTCCCTGTCTTCTTGTTGCAGATGCCGTTCTCCTCCTCCTACTATGCATACAGTGTGCATCATCAACAAGTAAGTACCAACATACGAAGTTTGAAAGCAAACGAGCCATAATGTAACGTTAGATGTTCGAAATACAGCAGCAACGAAACTCGGAAGCACCAAAAAGTAGCCATGTTGAGACAAGGTTATTATCAACCACACATCGTCGTAACGACGACTAACCGATAAGAATGTCAGTACGAAGTTATGAAGTTTTTGTCCTAGTCCCGACCTAATATATATCATTTACCTGAATATGTTGTTCAGATATTGCCACACTATTGTAAAACGCAATCATATTACTTTGAAAATACCATCGCACGCTCTCACGGCAATGGCGAATGACAATTGCACATCAATGCCAGTTTGCACTAAGACGGAACTTAGTTGAAATGCGTATTGACCATGTTAGACACGTGGTAACAATGAAAACAAGAGCGGTTTTATTTATTTATTTATTTATTTATTTATTTATTTATTTATTTATTTATTTATTTATTTATTTATTTATTTATTTATTTATTTATTCAAATAATGGAAAGAATATCATTATGCCATTAAATAGAGAATTTCACCCACGAGACTTCAGATGTCAGATGTGTCCAGATGAGTTGCTAATAATTAGAAAAATATGAGGCGTGTATAGTAAGCTGTTATTTCCGGGATGAAATGATAGAAGACGAGTTGATGCGAAACATACCTGAAGTGTGCCGAGAGACTTCGAGGATAGAATTAACACGTGTACACACGAAAATTGAACTGCACTGCAAGATTACAAATGTAATCCTAACGTTACAACACTGAACACAAAACACCTCCATCGAATTACCATTCTAGCTCATTTCATTTTTGCCAACATTAACTGAACATATCTTTATGATTATTGTTAATCTTCTCGCAACCTGTGAAGATCCTTCGGCAACCCATACATGCCGTAAAAGACGACCAACTGGATTTGACACAGATCAGCCCATGATGATAGCGTAGATCGATACCCATGCAGTTTGATCACTTGATCCATTATTTGAAGACCAACGGCATATAGATCCCGTTAGTCGCCTCTTACGACAAGCATAGTTGCCTTTTATGGCAAGCATGGGCTGCTGAAGGCCTATTCTACCCGGATCTTCACGGGTCTAGGCAGTAGTAGGTTGTGTCTTGCGTGTAAGCAGAAAAACATTTCAGCTTCAGCAGCAGGGAGTTCCGTGAGAAAATGACATAGAAATGACATGCAAAGACTTGTGATGTACGTCCATTAAAGCACTGATTTAACAGGCCCATTTCTGATATGTTTCGCTTTTACCTTTACAGACTGTGGGGGGTTCCAGACAATAGTTGGGGCAGCTGTAGGCGAGATCACAAGCCCTAACTATCCCAACGCCTACCCAAACTTTACCCGGTGCATCTGGACATTTCAAGCTACGGCGGAGTACCGGGTACTGCTGACCATAAACTTCCAGGGCCAACAGGAAGGGAATGTCTGCCATGACTACATTGAGGTAAACATCGTTGCTTGAGATGAGATGAAATGGGGTAGAGCATCGCACTTAATAATGTTTCACGTATATGATAATGCTAGCCCACTGAGATACCATGCCACACATACTGAGCCGACCGGTCCTTGTTGTGCCAGTTAATGCCGAGCTCCACTCAGGGACCAACAAGTACCATAATTATCTTAACGTCTTTTGGGGCTTGAACCCGGGAGCGTCAGCTCTCTGTAACCACAACACCACGGAGGCAGCCCATCACAGCTTGAAGTGGGAAAGGGAGGGAGTGGTGTCCAGGTCTTTTGTGATAATTTATCACAGTTGTTGGGGCACGGGTAACTGTCGTCTTTGATGTGCAGAATTGTCGCTCTTGGGCACAATAGACAGTAGTGGATCATAGTCTCGACTCCCGGCTAGAGTCGACTACGTCGCCAAGCTAACTTACTGCTCAACCCTACTCAATGAAACATTTTTTGCGAATCCTAGCATACAAGTTCATGGAAGGCTTTACACACACACACACACACACACACACACACACACACACACACACACACACACACACACACACACACACACACACACACACACACACACACACACACACACACACACACACACACACACACACACACACACACACACACACACACACACACACACACACACACACACACACACACACACACACACCACTTTAATTCGACACAAAAAATTATAAAACAAGGACAACCTTTAAGGATGAACAACTGCTTTGTTCAGGTGGTTTGACAACGATACAAAATTCTGTATGGAACGTACAGCTTCTAAAACTACCACCCAAAGAAAAAAAAGAAGAACGTTGTTCTTTTAACATAGATGAAATTGTCCCATTACAGATCCGTGATGGTAGCGCCAACTCCGACGTTCTGCTCACGTCCTGTGGTACTCTGACGTCACATAACGTGACGTCAACGGCCCGATGGCTGCGGATCCTGTTTTATAGCGATGGGAGCGTTGGGACTCAAGGTCTCCAAGCCTCGTATTCACAGATATATGCAGGTAAGGCCACTGAATGAAGTTCCCGGTGGAGTAAATGTATTGATGAGTGCGTGGTCATTATTGAAGGCATAGGCTCAGATTCTGCAGGGGCCAAATGGTTAAAGCGTTCTATCATCAAGCAACAGTCCCGGGTTCTATGGATCATGAATGTGTGAAGATCACTGTTCGTGTAAATGTGGTGTAAAATCTCCTCACACACTAATTTTTTCGCTCACACGTTTTATTCCATTATATAAGGAGTGATGAGGATTTTGCTTATGATACTATGGTATCGAAGTTGACAAAAAACAGAACAAACAATGACTGAATAAAACATATAAAAATATGCTGCCTGTCTATAGTGGCGTTTTTTCCCCAAACGTTCCATTCATGATATTGATTTGTTTCTGTTTCCGATTTTCTGTTTCATTTTAGACTTGTTTCTCCACAGGTCCCGTTATAAACAACATATCATCACCAATACCTGGTATGTAGTCCACAGTACTTGATTATCGCCAATACACAGCACTCAGTATGCAATCCACATGTCATATCACCATTATACGATGTCGGATACGCAACCAACAGTTCTTGATAATGTCATATCACGATTACACGATATCTGACAAATAATCCACAGTTCTTGATAGTGTCATATCATGATTACACAAAATCTGGTATGTAATCCACAATTCTTGATAATGTCATACCACGAGTACACGATATCTGATAAATAATCCACAGGTCTTGATAATGCCATATCGCCATTTCACAATACTCTTTATATACTCAATATTGCTTCATAATGGCATATCACATACCAAGATGTGAAGCTGCTATTCACGTGTAGTCATGGTAACACAAATCATGTAAACATCACATAAAGCAGGGATAGGCTCTCTGCATAAAATTACGTATTTCTTATTCATATGAATAAACCGTTTGAGGAATTACGCGGGCACCCATGGCGCCCTCAAGTCGAGGACCTTTTTTATGCATTCATGTAATGGATTGACAAGCTGAAGCTCGATTACACGACACTCACGAGGACAACTGTATGGGGTAGTTATCTAGTGGCTGTATCTGTAGATATTCCCAGTCAGATTCAATTCTGAGTATTATGCTGGGGGTTGGACGGCGCGCATGCGCTACATAGATTCTTATACGTGTTGTGACTTTTTCACAGCTAGGAGCAAGTACGGCCTTATCAGGGATTAGATTCCAGCCCTTTATTGTCTTTGGGCAAAAGATTGACTCAGTATCTCTGTGTAACACTGCATATGTTTAAAGTTGAGTGTATAATGTTTCCTAGTTCTGATAGTGTTGGGGATCAGAGTTTGATCTTTTGGTATTGCCGCTGGCCCATTCACTATCTTGTATAGCAGTACAGGCAGTGTGACAGTATGCAAAATTATAACGTCATAATCACTTACAACTGATGATACTTCAAACGGCGGGGCAGTCAAATGTTTAAAGCCATTCCTGGTGCCCCTCGCAGAGATATTGTTGAATACAAGCGGCATAAAACAAACTAGTCTCAATCATTCCATGCTATCGTCTGATGGATTTTCAAACCGAGGCACGATCATATGACACCCACTAATGCCACAGCTTGTGTTGATTCCTACAGTGATGGAGTATTGTATCACATCATGTATTGTTTCTATTTCTCGTGCTCTTTCTAATGTTGCATTATCTGATTGCTTCTTGCATCTGTTGTTTCAGAGTGTCGAACTCACGAGTACCTCTGTTCAAATAAAGAATGCATCAGCATGTCCTATCGTTGTGATGGGTACTTCGACTGCGGGTGCGCTGACGGTGGTTGTGACGAGGATGGATGTGGGGGCATATCTATGAGTGAGGCATTTTACAAACATTATTTTATACATTACTGAAATTACACAAACTGTTGTGCCTCTTGTCTTTTTAATTTGTAATGAAAACTTATTGTCATCACAATGTATCGATCCAGCTACGTCCCGGGTCCCACAGTATGATTCAACATTCAGCATTCAGCAACCCATGCTTGCCATGAAAGGTGACTATGCTTGTCGTAAGAAGCGACTAACGGGATCGGGTGGTCAGGCTCGCTGACTTGGTTGACACATGTTGGTTCCGAATCACGCAGATCGATGGTCATGTTGTTGGTCACTGGATTGTCTGGTTCAGATTCGATTATTTACAGACCACCGCCATATGGCTGGAATATTGCCTAGTGCGGCTTAAAACAACTCACTCACTCTTAAGTCAATCACTGGATCGTCTGGCCCAAACTCGAATATTTATAGACCGCTGTCATACAGCCGTGATATATACGACTCCATATAACTCATTGTTTTGCTTGTATGTTCCACTGATCTCTTCGACTGTTTTAGACCCGTGAAGATCTTACAATTGAGCAACCCATGATTGTCGTAAAAGGCGACTAACGGCATCGGGTCGTCATGTCACACTGACTTGGTTGACACGTCACCGTATCCCAATTGTGTGATGTCCGCGCTGTTGATCACTGGATTGTCGGGTTCAGACTCGATCATTTGAAGAAGGCTGACACATAGCTGGAATATTGCTGAGTGCGGCTTTAAACAATCAACCAATCAAACAACTTTGACTGCTTTAATCCTTCACGGATTAACGTATTTCCTGTATATTTCAGGTTATCCCGCTCGGATCGCAATGGGAATAGGCATTGGGATTGGCATGTTCGTGTCGGTGTGCATGCTCGCTTTATTCATTGAGAGAAGACACAATTGGGCAAAGTTGAAACGGGAAAAAAATGAAAAAAATAAGAACAAGCGCAAGAAGTAGCAATACTGGCGGCGAATTGGAATATATGGCATCAATGCATTTTTAGTCTTGGTTGAGAAACTGTGCGAGTGAGTATGGTTTTACGCTGCTTTTAGCAATATTCCAGCAACCTCACGGCGCGAGACACTAGGAATGGGCTTCATACATTGTTATCATGTCGAGGATCGAACCCGAGTCTTCAACATGGCGAGCGAATGGTTTAATCACTAATTTACATGCTTGTCGTAAGAGGCGAGTAACGGGATCGGGTGGTCAGGTTGATGACTTGGTTGGTACGTTACCGTATTTCATTTGCGTGGTTCGATGCTCATGCTGTTGATCACTGGATTTTCTTGTCCAGACTCGATTATTTACATACCGCCGCCATATAGCTGCAATATTTCTGGATACGGCGTAAAACAACAACAAACAAACAAAGACACACATAGTTCATGCTTTTGGAATAAACCAACCTAAAAGACAACAGCACACGTACGGCTGATGACAATAGTTGGGGTGGAAGCGGCACTTGTCAAGATCACCTGAAGAAAACACGCACACATGATCTGCATTTGGACTGCGTCACATTCAGCTGAAATTCACCCTCTGAAAACATGCACACGAAACGCTCGCAGTCACCAAAAGCGCTTTTCACATGTTTTGAATGTTCGTGCTTTGAATGCCAAAAGAATGTGACAAACATGCATTACTGCAGCTGATGTAGTAAAATAAATAATCCTAAGCAAAGACCAATTTCTATCACCCTTGTATATTGTGTTATCGTAGATTTTGTATCGAAAATTTCCTTAGCTAATAAAGTTACAAATATACGTATAATATTAGAAATTTGCACAAGAGTTGAAATTTTCAGCACATTCCACTAGACATTCTGCTCTTTCAAACATATTCACCATGTTGCACTTGATAATGTTTTTTCTGCTACCTGACCTATGCAGATTTGTTTTATATTCATTTGTAAATAAAGCATCCCATTGAACGTTTTGGTGATATCATTTTCTGCAGTAGACTGTTAAAAGAAGAGAGGATTTTATGACGCTTTAGTCAATGTTATCTAAAACGGAAAGAGCCAGGGAACTTGAAATATTTGTTGAACGGTCCTCCATTAAAAATATTAATGAATTATTAGTCTGTTTGGGTCAAAATGATACCGATGAATCATAATCTATCTCCAGATCGGTTCGTGATCGAACGTTCTTTTCATCGAACGTTTGTAATGAAAACATCTGACCAACTCTGGAAAAAGTTTCATAACATTTCTCTCCTGACATTGAGCACCAGGAAAGCGCACGTAGGTGCAGAAAATTGACTGTTGGTGACAGGAAACGTTTTGGCATTTTTGGTTCTAAACACAAACGAAGGAGTTCGAAAACGTAAGGCTGGATACGATTGAATGAGAGCAGTGGTTGTCTGTAAGAAGACAATTGCAATTGGAACTGAGCTGTATGTAATGGGTTGGCAGAAAAGTCGAGGAATTCTATCACTGAACATCAAACCTGAACAAAATGAGCAAGGGTTGAACTGGTTCTTACAGCACAGAAACGTAACTGGGACAATGTGATTTTCTCAGATGAAAGTTCTGTGTGACTGCTTCCTAATACACTGAAATTTTGGTCCAAATAAACTGAGAAACCTTTGTATCAGCACCCAGAGTGCAGTCCGAAATTTAACGTGTGAGGTGACATATATGTGTTAGGGGCAACGCCCTTCTGTGTAGTTGAAGGGAATATGAACAGTGAGCGGTGCACAGAATGATATTCTCAAGGGACATTTATTTCCATCTGCTCACATGTTCCATGAAACGTTTTGGATTTTCCATCAGGACACCGACCCAAAATGTGACATTATGAGATTGGCAAAGCTATAGCCCTGACTTAAACCCAATAGAAAATGTTTTAGGACTTATGAAGGAAAGTGTCAACAAGAACAATCTGACAAATTTTGCTGAAATGAAAGAACACGTGGTCCGATATTTAGACATGATGACCCACGCCTTTCTAACTTCTTTAGTCGATAGTTTGTCCCGTCGCATTGAAACCTGCATTGCTGCCATGGTAACTTGACAAAATACTAACTGTTCACCTGTCTTTGAATCTGGAGTTATGTTCTGCTAATATTTACATTGAATACGTGAGTGAAAAAAAATACAAATAATACAATCTTATAAATTCTCAATAAATTCTAGTCATACTATATAGTATATATGTTGATGCAATATAATTATCATAATTTAAGAATCAACTCAATTGAGCCTTATGCAATCAACCATAAAATGCATTGTTTTAAGGGTCTACCCTGGTGTGTGTGTGGGGTGTCTTCAGGGAAGATACCTGCTTGTTGTAAGAAGTATCTGACGGGATCGGGTGGTCAGACTCGCTGACTTGGTTGACACATGCCATCGGTTCCCAAACGCGCAGATCGATGCTCATGCTGTTTACCACTGGATAGTCTGGAGTACAGACCACCATTGTTCCTGGAATATTGCTGAGTGCGGCGTAAAACTAAACCCACTCACCCACTTAAATACAAATACTCTGTCCCTGTATTTCGGACTTGATTTGTTACATACGTATTGCGAAACCTGCTGCTCTGCACTAACAGTGTGGACTAGCTAAATGAAAAGCGTTGTCGCAATATGCCTTGAATACTGCTGAAAGCATTGTTAAACATTACCCGGCCATAATTTCATTGAGTATCGTTATCAAAGATAGCAACCTACGGATGGCCTGCTCTATCATCGCGTTAAAGATATTTAATATTGGGGATATTGTTGCCCAACTACGTTGAATATTAATACATCTGATAGTACTAATCTACCGCAAATGGTGAATATAGGGAGGATATAATAAATGTGTTGCCCTTTATAAAACCAATATTGTACTCTTTGTTTAGTTTTTTAAAGATACACACCAGTCATATATGACTTTTCAATGAGTCAAAACTATACAGTCCAGTGACTTAATTTTCACTTTACAAATAGGTTATTTGAAGCCCGAGGGCAAAAAGGGTTCAAAAAGGCACGTTCTCTGATCGCGATCACTGACCCGGTGATCAAGAACACAACTAGCGAACCGTACCTATTTCCAAACTTTCCCCTCTGGGATATAATAATTTGCGAAACGTGTAACCAACAAGTTAAAGCTGAAGGTTCACCGACTTTGTTGACGGGGAATGTGTCTATTTACACCATTGTAAGCTCTACTGAAATTCATACAGAGATTATTTCGTACATTTTACTATTTCTTCCTCTTTGAGACATGAGAACTCCTATCTCCCCGGATTCGATTCCCCACATGGGTACAAAGTGTGAAGCCCATTTCTGATGCTCTAGAATATCAGAGCTCTGATATTGGTAGAACATTGCAGACTACTTAAAACTAAACTCACTCTCTCGTTCAGCTGATATATCCATGCTGCTTCAGTTTCCACTATCAAGAACACTGTAACATAGAGGGTTATTTCTTTTTCAAAGAAAATAAACCAATTAAATAGAAATTACTGGAAAGCCGAAGGCGAAGTTACCGGTGCGTGACTAGAGGCGAAGGTAACCGTGCGTGACGAGAGAGTTGATACTAAGAGGAAAGCCGTCTCTCCAGATCTTGACAAACTTGACTGATTATCCCTTCCACAGACAGGAAGTGTGAGGATTTAGGTGTGAACACCTCCAAGCGAGTACGTCACACTAAAAATACTTCATATACTTAACTACACAATTGCTAAGACAACGCTATTCTAGATCATCATGAACGACCCTTAAAATAGCAAACACGCGTCAACGCCTTGAGGTCTTCGGCTCTTGGACAGGAGAAATATCCACAAAGAAGAACATCGCTGTGGCAAGAACCCGAGTTAGGTAAACTTTCAACAGAACATCTATCTCGGGAGGTCAGTGGCCGAACAAAAAAATGTGTCACCATCAGAGCTATTAGAGATTATTTGTACCTTCAACATAAATTTGATGAAATTTCCAAATGCTACGTTGAAAATGTTTTTTCACAATGCATTTTCAAGACAATGAGCTACTTCGGATGCATGTTAGTTTTGTTCATGTTCATTTAAATCTAAAAAAATATTATTAAAACAAATGTCTTCCTTCCTAAAGACCACTGTAACTTACAGATCGAGACAAATAAAGATGATCGGTATGTTGTGAAAGATAAGCCTTACGTTTGACCGTTATTACAAAGTCAAATGGCACGAGCAGTGGCGTTCAACAGGGCGAAATGCTAAAACTGCCCTTAATGACGTTTTCGAATCATTTACATTTGCAATCTCGCACCATATTATCGCATTGTCGCGATATCGCGCACGTCATACATGGCGACATGGCGACGGGCCGAATCTGCCACAAACATCCCAAAGGGATATGAAGAATAATTACTCAGGACCACACAATGAATTAAATTTGTTCGGTAAATTAATGTCTGTCTGTTCCTGTCCTAGATTTCCATGTTTGATGATCGGAAGCCATATTCAACTGTATTTAGGATTTGTAGAACACTGACCCTTGTACAATGTAAATAAATTATTATATTTATTCACTCAGAAGCATTGGCCTATAATATAGTTTCCAAGCTGACATAGTAATACAGTGTTAAGGCTTCAGTAATGCACTTTGAACAGTTTATAATAATAACTGTACAATAATTAATTATTACCACCTAATTATTCCATATCATCCATTAACAGTCGTTAATTTGCCCTTGTCTGCTTGTACGAACGGGCTCGTAGGCTTAGCCCTAAATCAAGAGATGGATCTCATTATTAACTGGACCTCATTCACACACTGTAATTGAGTATACAACAACTGTACCCCACGTGACCATTTGGAGGTAAAGCACATACATCAGGAGTCAACACTATTTGACACTGATTCACAAACACATAAATTATTGTACTGTCATCGAAACTCATTAGAGATATTTCAGTCACTGGATTGTCTGGTCCAGATTCGATTGCTCGCAACCGATGTCATGCAGTTGTAATATTGCTGGGTTGTGTGTTGAACAAAGAAATTAGCACAGGCTCTTAATATATGGTGGAAATTGAACAATCGACTCTGATTTTAACAGAGACTTCTTATGAATGGCCCATTTCTGGTGTTCTCCTCCGCGATGTTTCTGGATTATTGCGAAAAGCATGGTAAAACCAAACTCAGTCAATCAGTCTTCTGAATATAAAAAGTTTGTCCTTTTAACGTATGGACATGCAAGTGGTGGAGAAGCCGAGAATGCATCAACGTCTACACATAAAGAGTCGGCGATTTAGTATTGGAAGTGTTTATTGCCAGCATCTGGCTTTACATTTACAGAATGATAATTCAATACTTTAGCAAACTTCATTCCTCCATATTTACTTGTCCATATGCGATGTTATGTTTTCATATGAAAATCTCATGCTTGTAAAGCCATTTCACGTTAACCGTAAGTTTATAACTAACTCGTCAAACCCAAAGTATGTTCTGTTGAAGCTATTCCAAAGCGACCTTCACATGGCAAACTTAAGTTTGATAACACATGATAATTAAATTTTAAAAAGAATTTTCAAAATCACGTTTTCACACGTTAAACACATGTCAGATTTTCGTGGGCTTTTGAGCATCATGTCTCTATCGGTGCGGTCATGTGACAGTTTCTTTGACTGAGATTCGTTGTTTCTGAACAAAATGAGCTTCACAACACCGAATGTTTGATGGAAAAATTGGTGAAAATAGACCCAGATCCTGTTTCTCGACAGCTGTTTGGCAACTGTTTGATGTTAGTGGCGAGTTGATGAAATGTTCACACCATCAGACTCAAGTTTGATAATATATGTTGTCTAACTTTAGTTTGCCGTGTGAAGGCTGTGTAACTAACTGAGCTACAAGAACAGACTGTTGATGTTTTAAAATTATGCCGGTGGGACGAATCACTGTATGACTGTTTAGATGCTGCTCTTTGAGGTCACTGACTACACTATGGTGACCTCATCCATGACACTACTGTATATTGCACTGTACATTAAACACACAATGACATGGAATAAATTCAACATGAACAGGTTCATGTTACGATATAAAATCCATTTTAAAATGGACATGACATCACAAAACTTTCCAGCTTTATTGGTCGCACAGTACTGTGTAGATCAGATTCCAAACACCCCAAAACAACCGTCAATAACACTGAAAGAGACGCAGAATGATTTTCCATCAATGTCCAGAAAACCATTAGATATAAACAGAGGCCAAACTGGTAGTCAACATGTTTCGCAACACATTCAATTTGTGATTTTCCAATGCAAATTACCATTGAAATTGAAATGTTATGGTTTAACTGATAAATAAATTTGATCAGACGTTTCCTTTCAGCTAAATTCGGGTTCAGAATCCACATATGCACCGTGTCTTTCTGTATGTTCCAGGGAGGTTACTTCTTCTTCTTGCCTGTGAACATCGCTGCAGCGGACTGACCCCAGAAGCAGCTTCCTCCCTTGCCACCAATAAGGGGGTTCCATTTGGTCAAGGAGTCCACCCTTCCGATTGTGAACGCGCCATAGTCATCAGCTAGGCTTGTAAAACTGAACGTCAGCTGGTCATAGAAGGTAGGGGTTCCGCATCCAAGGATCATGAACTGGAAATAAAGTGCAGAGCTTAACTGATGCTCTACCTTAAAACTAAACGGTAGTTGTTCTTATGAGGTGGAAGTTCTGGGAATCTAGAAAGGGAAGTAAAATGTAGCATTTTACTGGTTCAATATTGTACAGCAGAACGTAATCTGACCATTGAAGATCGGGTTCCGCATCCAAGGGTCATGAACTGGAATTTTAATGCTAACTTTACTGATTCAGCATGTTTATTGTAAAACTGAGAGGCGCGTGGTCTTAAAGTGAATAAGGGAGTTAAGATTTAACGTCACATTGGTAATACTGGCGCCATATCGTGACCAGTGGTCTTAATGGTTGGTGTTCTGCATCCAAGGATCATGAGCTGAAGATTGAGAACTGATTGTAGAACTGAAGGATCGTGAACTGGAGATGCAATGTAGAACTTTAGGGATTTAATATATTTAGTGTACGCTTGAATGCCATCTAGTTATGAAGGTTGGGACTTCCGTATCTGAGAATCTAGAAAAGGAAACAAAATGTAGCGTTGTACTGATTCAATATGTCTATTGTACAGCTGAACGCCACCTAGTCATATCAGACTGGTCCCGCATCGAAGGTTAATGAACTGAAGATATAATGCAGAGTTTTGCTGATTTAGTATGTCTACATTAAATAAGCGTTGGTTGTTCTTAGAAGGGGGGAATTCCGCATCCAAGGATAATGAATATGGAATATGATACATAACCTTACTGATTCAGTATAATTGTTATAAACCTGAACGTGAGTCTAAAAGTCTTGAACTAGAAAGACAATGTAGTACTTTAACTGATTCAGAATGTTCATTATGAAGACACACACAACTAATTCAATACCGTAGCAACGATGCAGACGTGTTCATTGTCATCTTAGGTAACATGTCATTTCCACGAACTGTATCATTTTCTTCCCAGTTCTCTACTGACTAACTAAAGAGTTGAACGAAATGCATGTTTGGTATGAAATATATATTTATGCAAAAAAAGCTACCATTAGGATTTCGTGTGTATGATGTTTTAGGTAATGGTCAGCAGCGTCCCAGCCATACCTCGACAGGCTGTGTATTATCAAATTTGGTTAAACAGCCAGCAGAAAAAGGCATCGACGCCTTTGAAGTATAGTGAGGTTTCAAGTCGTGTCTAGTCACCCGCTCACTATTTGTACCCGTTTTCAATTAAGGAATCCGAGTGAATAGTTTTAGTATAGTTGATATGATGTATATTAACGATGAACTTTCAACAACTACTTGGTGAATACAAATGGACACCACGGAGCGTTCATCACTGCTGTAGCTGTATTTATTATCATTTATTATTCCGCCAATTCTTGTACCCAATCATGCCCCTGGAACCAATGCTCCGAACTGCTTAGAAAAAGTCACCCTGATGTCAGCTATAGTTGGCTAGTTGGTCGGTTGCCGATCTCAGCAATATTCCAGCTATATGGCAGCTGTCTGTAAATAGTCGAATTCGGACCAGACAAGCAAGTGATCAACAGCATTACATTCGATCCACGAAACTAGGACCCGATGACATGTGTCAATCAAGTCAGCGAGTCTCCCGTTAGTCGCCTCTTACGACAGGCCTGTCGACAGGCTAACGGGATCGGGTGATCAGGCTCGCTGACTTGGTTGACACACGTCATCGAAACCCAATTGCGCAGGTCGATGCTGTTGCTGTTGATCACTGGATTGTCTGGTCCAGACTCGATTATTACAAGCATGGGGTGAAGAAGACCAATCCTAACCAGGATATTCATGGGTACATGTGACCAGATTATGATATTCAGTTCCCCTCCTCCAAATGGTTCCCCAGGTTTAGCATTACTCACAGTGGCGGGGATTCTTGCGAGGTACTTGTACACATCCAGGATGATTCCGACTCTTCTTAGACGCAACAACTCAACGGTGAAGTTCCTCAGCGATGTCTGATATTGTGTAATGTTTCCTTGTAACCAAGTAACCAAAGTTTGTTCATTTGTTATATCGTTCAATGGCAGACGTAAGCAAAACGCCGAGGAAACATATCTTAGAAGATACACATTTCCTCGTTAGGTCCTTCATAAATATTCTATATTCTACAAAATAACAACAGCTTAAAGTTAATATTAAATCTTTTCTAGGACACAGGGGGCCCAGACTCTTTTGACACTGTACTTCGCTGGAGAGAGTTGGGTACCTTTGTCCCTCCAGAAATGTATCGTGAGTTGAAATCCCGATATTGCTTCTTGGTTTGCAAGTTGAAAACACTCGACAGCCGCTTCCACAAGAAACTAGCCTGGCACGACGTCATTTAAAAACAACGTTAAAACCAAATCCTTGTTGATAATCACAGGCATTCGTTCCTACCGGGTACCCACATTATCCCGAGACAAGTTTCATGCTTCCTATAAATAGATCATTTGTTCTCGTAGTTATAGTTTGTAGAGTTACAAACTTAGCCCTTTCAAGCAATATCAGGGAACAGAAGACATGGATTACACATGAAACACCTATGTAGGGATTCAAAATGGTTCTTTGAGAAGCGAACGTATTAGGTTTAGAGTGCGAGCCAACTCAGACACTATGTAACGGTTTAACAACTCCATATGAGTCACAGTAAACAAACTATCCTCTTTTCCCCCTTTATGTCGAGGGCCATGCAGGGAAGCATGAAATAACATTTCTATACGTCCTTGGTGTGACATGACCATGGGATCGAACTACAAATCTCGTTCTTCCGCTCATCTGGCAAACGCTCTATCCACACCACGGAAGCGGTTATCTTCCTTAGATATGGCAACGTCATGTAGCTAACATATTCTCATGGTACGAATCATGAAAACAACCACCACCATCAATATTACAATGCTGAGTGAGTGAGAGAGTGAGTTTAGTTTTACGCCATTCAGCAATATTCCAGTTATATGGCGGCGGTCTGTAAATAATCGTGTCTGGACCAGACGATCCAGTGATCAACAGCATGAGCATTGACCTGGCAATTGGGAACCAATGACATGTGTCAACCAACTCAGCGAGCCTGACCATCCAATCCCGTTGGTCGCCTCTTACGACAAGCATAGTCACCTTTTATGGCAAGGATGGTTTGCTGAGGGCCTTCACGGGACCTTCACGGATATATTACAAAGCTGAATACAAACAATAAATATATCTTGAGAAGAGATGAAAACTGTTTTACCTAGAGGGACGAGTTCCAGCTCCATCAGATACACCCTGGCACAGGGTAGAACTCTCAGGGGCGCCACGGCTAATGCGGGAGGAGCTCCGT
The DNA here is from genome assembly GCF_037392515.1 of Haliotis asinina. Lineage (NCBI taxonomy): Eukaryota > Metazoa > Mollusca > Gastropoda > Lepetellida > Haliotidae > Haliotis > Haliotis asinina. The sequence continues at coordinate 36,918,943 of NC_090285.1, forward strand.
TAAACAGTGAAAAAGCCTCAAATGAGTACAGTACCGTTGCCTCTACTGCCAGCCCGAGGTTGGTGACCTCAGCAACGAGGTTAGAGAGTATGCCTGGTTTCTTCACCTTGACAACTGGGGAGAATAATGATCCGGTTAAGAAGTATCTTTGACTGCCCCCACGTATTCGACTGGTCCTACCTCTTGATATGGCTGTCTGGCACACAGGGACTTGTTATCGCCCAGAAATGGTGTTAGAAATACATAAGAAGTATCTTCGACTGCCCCCACGCATTCGAGTGGTCCTACCTCCTCATATTGTTGTCAGGCCCACAGGGACTTGTTATCGCCCAGAAATGGTGTTAGAAATACATAAGAAGTATCTTCGACTGCCCCCACGCATTCGAGTGGTCCTACCTCCTCATATTGTTGTCAGGCACACAGGGACTTGTTATCGCCCAGAAATGGTGTTAGAAATACATAAGAAGTATCTTCGACTGCCCCCACGCATTCGAGTGGTCCTACCTCCTCATATTGTTGTCAGGCCCACAGGGACTCGTATCGCCTAGAAACTGTGTCAGAAATACATATAGGTGTATAGGCCCTACCCTAGCATTGTATGAAAGGAAAGGAATGTAACGACGAAACGACCACTTCCTCGATCAAAGTTCGATTTCACCACGTACAGTATTTTTAAGACCCTGCTGAGGCCCGCGGATCAAAAGCCAGATAATTTCCCTAGAGCTATAAATGGTCACAATACGATCATTATTTCAAAAGTTATATGTCGCGTCTGCAGCAGCTACCCCCGCAATTGCAAGACAAAAATATGAATCACGTCTTTTGAATTAATGATCCGACTGTAACTATTTATAGCTCATTTTGTGAGGAATCATTTGGCTTTCGATCCGTGGGCTTCGGCTGGGCCTTAATATGCTTTCCGTGGCGATATCTAACTTTGACTGAGGAAGATTTGCTTCGTCGTTACATCCCCTTCCTTTCATATACAGTATGGTTCAAAATTATTGAGAATAGCTAAAGCATTTCTTATTATTAAACGAGAACAAATCAGATAAAATTGAATGTATTGTGAAAGTGAACTGACCTTTTCATGTTGTGTAGGTAACAATTTAATATTTTATCAAGTCTCCTTGAGCTTCACGGCACAGTCAAAGACGGGTAGGCATACTTCCTATCAGAGAGGTTAGTGTCTCGTGAGTTATGCTGTCCCAGTATCGGACCACTTCTCTCTTCATGTCTTCAGTTTTTGTCAACCCCTTTTGATTCACACATTCCTTCATCATCCCCCAAATGTTCTCAATGGGATTTAAGTCAGGACTATATGCAGGAAATGGTAATGCAGTCACATTTTTCTGCTGAAACCACTGCTTGGCATGTTTTGCGGTGTGTTTAGGATCATTATCTTGCTGCAAAATCCAGTCATTTCCATAAAACACATGTGCACTTGGAAGGAGAAAATTATCTAATATGTTAGTGTAGCGTTGACTTGTCAGATTTCCCTCAAACACACACAGCGGGGTCGTTCCTAATAAGGATATCCCTCCCCATACATGAAACTTTGGGCTGTATTTAGGTCGTCGATACAACGGTGCTGACGCAGACTTTGTCCATATTTTCACATTATTGGGATATACCCATATTGAGCTTTCATCAGTAAAAATCACATTTTCCCAGTCAAAGTTTTCATGTGCCAAACACCACTCAACACGCCTGTCTGTATGTTCTTGTTTCATGAGAGGAGAAGGAATTCCAGTCTTTTTCTCCCATCCAAGATCAATCAAATTTCTTCTAACTGTAGATTTTGATACAACTGTTGATCCCCTTTCTATCATTTCATACCTGATGTTGGAGATGCTTGCCCTTTGCTTTTTAGACGCTAAAATTCCCAGCCGGACGCGATCTGAGAAGTCCAATTTTCTGGGTCTCCCTGCTCCTTTCTGGTGCCCAAAATCCTTTCCCTCTTTAAAATTCTTCCTAATCCTATACACAGGAGAAAGAGGAGTTCCTGTTCTCTCTGCCAATGTATTTACATCATCAATTCCTTGATTACACAACTCAAAAATCAACCTTCTTTTATCTTCAGCAGACATTGTTGACAGTGCTGAGGAAAATGACGTCTGCTACAAATTCAGGGGAGGTAACTCTAATTGTACTATACTCAGTAGGCCAAGATGAGTTACCTCCCTTATACCATTACTTAGTTTTAAGTATCAGTGAATCAGTTGAGGTGTTAGGATAGCTCAAAGTAAGAAGAAAAATTCTCAATAATTATGAACCAGACTATAGATCTTGGGAAGGATCTGTACACCTATACGTCTTCCTTACACCGTTTCTAAGTGATACAAGCCATGTAGTCTGACCTCAATAACTGAGCGAATGGGTGAGTATGGTTTTACACCACCTCTAGCAATATTCCAGCAATATCACCGCGGGGACATCGGAAATGGCCTTCACGCATTGTACCCATGTCGGGAATCGGACACGGGTCTTCGGCCTGACGATCGAAAACTTTAACCACTAGGCAATCCAACAGCCTCCCCCCCCCCCCCCCCCCCCCCCAGTAACTGAAGACCGGAAAATGCATCAGGAGTCCAATAACGTGAAACTCTCAATGAATGAATGGGTATGTATAGTTTCACGCCGCTTCTAGCATTATTCCTGCAATATCACAGTTGGGGACACCAGAAATTGACTTCACGCATGGTACCCATGTGGGAATCGAACCCGTTTCTTCAACGCCTTAATCACTAGGCTACCCCGTCGCCCCACACAGAACGTTGGATAACTTAGATCAACGTCTTGACAGTGCCCCCACGGCAAATCAATATTTCCTCAATCATTCTGCATGTCCAGTGACAGCGTTATCATTTTGAAAAAAAATGAGACAAATGATTTTTTAACATTCAGGAGGAAAGGTCGTTTTGAAATTTTAAAAGAAATCGTCATAATGAAATGAAAGCATTTATTGGAAACATAAATTTGAATTTGAAATAAACCAAGTTAAAACTAGAAGATGACCTCATTATGCTACTACATTCAGTCTTCATTTTGTGAGTAATTGTGTAATGGTAAAACACATATTCCTTACAAATAACATTCTCTGAAGATCACAGTCAAGTTGTACTATCAAGAATAGAGTTATAGTAAAATTGGATGGAGCTAATGTATTGGTAAGAATGGTGTAAAGCGTAAACTATAATCTCTGTTCGATTTATCGTCTATATAACTGTATGATGTAATGCAAAATATCAAACTTACTTGCGGCGATCTTCTGGTGACCGTCAATCTGAAATATCATGGATGTACGTTAATAATCTGCACACGAAAAACAGTCACTATGGAAACGCCATTCCTAAATGTGTTATTGCTGAAAAATAACGAACATTATGAGATACATATATTAGTATAACGTTAGTACATCTTCTACCCAAACTACAAATATGAAACATGAGCTTAACAGCGAGGAGTTTGGGCTGCTTTTGGGTAGCACCTTCAACCTTGCACTTGTTAACAGTGAGGCCCATTATGCATCCATTCAGTGTGAAACTGGCCACTCAGCTGCATAGTGAACACATTCAGACCTACTCTCGCATGTTGGCATTGGTGTATGTTTGACGACTACCCAGGTTGAGACTTCAATAATGACTTTGAGCATATTCTGATGTGTTGATTTACCTGCTAGGTTTCAGAATAAGGTTAGTTTTTGCCACATTTCCAATCGACACATCTTTATACTGATGTCACATAATTTGTCATTGCAAATGAAAGTGACAAGTCCATTTCCAAGTTCTGGAGGACGTTCTGCTTTCTGCTATCCATTATACTACTCTGGGACCACTATCCATTATCATATAATGATGGTATCAGGTGTTCGCAAAAAAGGTGAGCGAACCCCGTCCTTCATTTTTCCTGGCACTTGTCGCATGGCTAAAACTGACAACAAAGAGCAATGTAATGAGTCAAAATAAGGAACACATTCAGCATGCATTTTAAAAATAGAATCCGTGCGTATACCCTTCTATTTCACGACGCAGAGATGATTTTCGTTTTGTAAAAGTGTAGTTATTTAGCCATAATACCATCGCAGGTTAGCAATTTACTTTTAAATCGATTTATGATGCACTTACAAGTACTCCCAATAAATGTTATCTTCCAATATAGACGCAAAATATTTTCAAGAGATCTATTACTCTTTTTCAAATTAACAATGAGGAGAACACATTCTTGCTAAATATAATAAAAGATGCCAGTGAGACTTTGTTCAGTGAATTAATACAAATAAATAACATTGTCACATCTTGATATCGTCACATAAAATGTCACATTTTTAACTTGGACACTATGTTTTTTAATAATAATAGACACTGATGTCATGGGTATCGGGTTTTATCGATTTTCCAATCAGTGTATTTTCTATAACTTCAGCTGATGGACATAAACATAAATGTTCTATGTCTTTTCTATGGACTTCCTTTCACCTTATTTGAGAAACGAGCCTTTTTTCTTGAACATATATTTTAGTCCCATCCTGGATTCGACCCCACACTCTCTAAGTCAGGCACCCACTCCCTAAAACACACGCCCAGCGATCTACCCCACGCAGCCTTTCGTTTCTTTGTCTAGTGTAAACTGGCCGTAGCTGTGAACTCGCAATGTCTTTAGATTCGAAATCACGGAAGGAACTGAGCCCCTCAGAAAGAATCAGTGTTAACTGAAAATGGTTTTCTCAATATAATATCGGTTAAATTAAATGTTTCAGGCTTCTGAAAGGCATTGTTGTTGGAAGTATGCAATTAGGCGAACACTACTTTTAATAAAAAGACCTTGAGAACGGAGAGGAGATATACAAATGTACATGTATAAGAAACATCAAGGAGTAGCCTCACATATACTAACAAAATATTAATTTGGATTTTCTTTTTTTGTCAAATTTGTTGAAGGAAACAAGTCAAAAATATTCTTCTCTAAAAGAACGTATGACTGATGAAAGTTTTATTCGAAGTACACAAAAATCTCAGTTAAGCTAATTTACAAACACCTTCCACCGCGTTTCAACTGTCAGTTATGCTGTGCGTAAGTGTTGATTCTTTTGTTAAAGAACAGGGTATTCAATCACATAATAACTACATCAAGAGATGCGTTTACTTTGACTTGAGTGTCAATTGGTGTTTATAGAAACTATCAAACATAATTAGATAAGTAGTCCGTCGTAACGAAATCAATGTGAGCCTGACATTAGCGTTATTACATATTGGGAGCTCAAAGCATCACAATCCGATATCGAATGTGTCTCATGTGTGTCGGAATATCCGAAGGTTGATTTTGACAGTTTTACGAAAATATACCTGAAAAGTTCGAAATAAGAAGTGGATACCTGAAAAACGTGGATCGGAGATATTTTGGGCGCATAGTTGTACAGTAGCTGTCCTGCTGCGCTGTATGTGGGTTGAGCATAAACAGGCATTCCTTGAGTTGGGTAATATATCTCAATGTAGAAAAACTCACAATCCGCACATGGAACAGTTCCATCAGCAACCCTAAATGCAAGAGCAAATAGGGTTATAGTAACCAATCCGAGAAGCCTCAACGATGGAGACATCTTCGCCCGACAGATCTCTGGGGAACTGTGACCGTGGAAAGGAAGCCAGAGTAGAGTTATACACAACTAATGCTGACTTGGTGTCCTGCAGGGCGCACCTCTCAGCCCATGACTATTCCTTAGGCGTTCGGGTTTTTTTTCATGTTTCCTCAGCTGTTAGTGGATGACGCAGGGCATCGATTAGGGTGTTTCCATTGATCTTGTATTGATCCTTAGTGTATATGGTGTTTAAACCATCCTTAATGCTTTTGTCAAAATTAGTGATCACATCATCTTTGACAACTGTTTTTTTGTTGTGTGTACCTTTTTGTCTTTTTTTTGTACTGATAAGCATTATTTTGTGCAATCACATTATAGGCTAGTAAGATATCCATGCAACTAGTAAACGCTCATGACACATGTATCAGCGGGACACGTCAGTTGTTCTACTTTCCGTTGTAGTAACATCATAAATGTGTTCAGCAAGCATATCAGCAGTGGCTTTGCATTCATGAATTTGACACGTGCACTTCGTCGACCGCACACACATATGGTGTGAAATCCTCAACTTTAAACGCCATGGGCAGTAGCAGTATGGGCAACGCACTGTTGCATATATCACTGCAAGTCTATATTACAGCTGTATCTCCAGTTGTCTCTATACAGTCAATACACAAAGACTAAACATGTTCCATTCTCCGTAAAACAGAGACATATAGTAAATATCCAGGTGTGAATATCTTTCAGAACATCATGGAAAATCCATGCTTTATTCGACTTATAGTAAGTTAATAATCTGACAAACTAGATCCTCTAGGAAGGAGTGTATTGTATAGAGTTGTTTTGCTTCTCCTCAAAGTAGGTTTCTATACACAAATTACTGTTTTAAAACTGTGTTCACCAACTTTATTTACCTTAGTGTGACAAACGTAATGACTGTTACACAAGTAAACACATTCTTCCCCTGTTCACCGGTATAAAAACAAATATGCTTGAAATAATTTACATGATAAGTGAATTGATTGATGGATTATTAATTGAATATAAATACGATTCATTGTGACGTCTAATGAGCCCTTCCCTGCACAAAGGTTATTTATCATTTTCAAAATCATTTTGCTTATTGTACTGATGCATCTCGGCGAGAAATTTTTCTGCAATTTTTCAATGTACTTTTGTTTCTGGATATAACGTCCTCATCAAAAGTTATCAGTATGAGGTGATGTATTCCATATTATGCTCAGAGCTTATCCCTCAATTATTTCTTTCCAGTTGCGAAGAGGCCTGTCGCGGCCCCACCCCAGAAACAGGCTCCACCCTTGCCACCGATAAGAGGGTTCCATTTGGTCAGGGCGGTGGCTCGTCCCACTTCGAAAGAACCGTAGTCATCAGCCATACTGCCGATGCTGAGTGTCAACTGGTCGAAAAAAGTGGGAGATCCACATCCAAGGATCATGAACTGAAGTAAAGAAAATGTGAAAGATCATGTGCTAATGAAAAACTAGGTATAAAGGACCATGAGATAAAGTCAAACATCGCGTAAAGGATCGTGTCATTATGCAAATATAGTTGTAAAGGATCATCAGCTGAAGTAAATGTAGGCGTGAAGAACCTACAGTAAAGTAAATGAAGATGTAAAGGATCATGAACTTTTGTAAACTCAGACTCATGAACCAAAGTAGAAGTAGGTTTGATGTATTATGAACTAATGTAAACTCAGGTAACGAATCATGAACTAACGTAAGCAACGTATAAAGGATGTGCAGGGAAGTAAATGTCCTTATACATTATTATGACATAAAGTAATTATAGTTGTAAAGGATCATGATAAAGCACTATATAAGGTGGAAAGTAATGAATCGACATATCAATGCGTTGGAAAGAATATAATCCGCAGATCACGAACTGACGTGTCCAAAACGGTTGGCGCAGAAAAACGTATAAGTGAAGGAAAACTCAGCTTTTTTGAGCAAACGTTTACCAACCTCCACTGTTAATACGAATTTATTCACAGTAGGTAAATGCGTGAGTAATGAATGCATGTAGTCTCTTTCGTTCAACGTTAATTATTACTTGATCTGTAATCTCTGTAGGGATCTAACAGTTGCCGTATTACTGTTCTTGCAATGCCATGACTTTTTATGAACTGTTATTGGTATTTTTCACTTTCACAGTATGTCATTCAGAACAAATCACTTAGCTGAAACTGCATTGTGCAGAAAACTAGCTATTATTTTTACATCATTTGTTTGGTAATTTGTCACTTTTAATATTTTACTGCTTTACCCATAAAATTATCATTGATACTTCTAAAATCGCGTTTAACCCAACCAACTCTAACATTTTATAAAACAGAAGTTTAATTTACAGAGCTCGGGACAGTGGCGAGAAACTTGTAGGCGTCGATGATGATTCCAGCTTTCTTCAGTTGCAGGATCTCTTTGGAAAAGTCTCCCAGGACCCTTCGGTAGTCGGATGAATTTCCTAAAATATAACACAAATTGTAATATATACATGCACATGCGGTGATAACTGTGCAGTACCATCCTGACTTTTGAATCCTAAATGATACCGTTTGCAAAATAACGACCAGTTATATGAAAAGTCACATTTGCTTGTTAATTACAATGCAAAAAATATGTAATGAAATTCTAATCAGTGTCACATCAGTTACATATTTTATTTCAAGGGGAGTCACAGGCAGCCCAGTCTTCTAATTCGCTATACAGAATTGGACACGCAAGCAGCCTTCCACGGTGGGGTCGAATTCCGTTTCGCCAAGGTTTCGACTTTAGCTAGCACCAGTTCTCATGGGTTTTGCCCAAAATGTTAAATGTCTGAGACTTGCATCAGTTCGGGATTTCCTCCCACATGAACGAGTAGTTTAGTTTTACGACGCTCTTAGCTATGCCAACTATATAGCGAGGATCAACACCATGAGCGTCGTTCCACCCAATTTGGAGGCGATGACATGTGTCAACCAAGCTAGCGTGTCTGATCACCCAATCCAGTCAGTCGCCTCTTACGACAAGCATAAATTTCTGGAGATCAGCTCTAACACGAATGTTCATGGGGTCCTCCAATACCACTCATATGACTTAAACACTGTTTGAACAGCATCCATTCAAAACAGCCTAGTCTATCTCCCTGAACTGATAAATGTCGATTACAAGTGCTGTGATATTCCCGTGTCCGAAGTACTCAGTCCAGCCATTGTTACAATCCTTTTACTTACCTGCAGGAGTAATAGCCATCTCTATCAGATACACCCGGGGGCAGGGAAGTACCCTGAGGGGCTCCACAGCGAGGGCTGGGGGAGCGCCAGCAAACAGGGCAAATGCTTCAAATGAGTACATGGCCACAGAATCGATCTCCAATCCCAGGTTTGTTACCTGGACGACTAAGTTGGACATCACACCTGGTTTCATTACCTTTAATACTACAAAAGAACAAACATAGATAATTACAGTAATGATGACGGTGGTAATGATATTGATGAGTAGGAAGACGAGGAGGCTATGGATAATGAGGAGGACGATGAGGAGGATGTGAAGGAAAAGGAAGAGAGGATGATGAGGATTGTGAGGACAAAGATGAGGAGGACGAGAATGAGGAGGATGGGATGAAGACGAAGAGTATGAAGGCAAAGACGAGAAGATCAGGAGGAGAAAGATGAGGAGGACGAACATCAGGAGAAGAAAGATGGTGATAATGGATGAAGGCAAAAGGGGAGGAGAAAAAGGGGAAGCCGATATGGATGAAAGGACGGTGAGAGGGAGGAAGAGAAACACGAATGAAGAGGAAAACGAAGAGGAAACTATAGTGATCATATCTTACTTTTCTATTTGTAAAGAAATTGAATTAAAAGTAATATTTCAAGTGATCATACTCAAAATAAACATGACGACCAGTTATTCTGATTTGTTTCGTGCATGATTTAGGGCACTGCTGAAATTGCCAATACAAATGGAACAGATAGAGTAAATAACGTATACTTACTAGCTGCGATTTTGCCAACCCCTACGACCTGTGAACAGAAAGAAATCCAGTTAAAAGCAAATAGCATCAACTCACACAAGAGATGCAGCCAGCATTTGAACGAACATTAGCTTTAGGTATTTTTCACCGACGACCTTTAATACCATTGTCTAACTGGTGTAGATGTACATACTTGGAGATAACAACTTTGGTTTCTTGTTTTTTTTTCAATGGAAGGCATAAACATGAATGCTTGCTCTTATGAGATTTCACTTTTTAGAAACCTTTCTTTGTCTGTTCAGTCTGTTTACTTCAGATCTATATTTCAACTGTTTGAATGGCACACAAGCTGTGTAACGGTGAACGCATGATACGTTTATTTGCGACATCTTCATCATTTAGTTGCGATGCGGCCTTTATGGATCTTTACGTCCTTGGAAGGCAAGAGTGGCGATTTACAATTTGTTTATAAGCATCTATTAGTAGTCATATCACAGACATGATGTATAAACATAAAATAAAGAAGTTATCGTGCCTGTGTACTGTTATATTGAACATGCAATGATTTGATAGTGATTATGAAATTTCTCAACACGTCCACGAGTAAAATTATGGTTTGGTTATTTTTCACTTTGTTGATTTCTGGTTTAACGCCGCAGCGATATTCCAGCAACGAGGCGGCGGTCAGTAAATAACTGATTAAGGGCCAGAAAATTCATTTATCAACAGCATGAGCAAGTGAGCAAGTATGACCACCCGATCAAGTCAATCGCCTCATACGACAAGCATTAATTGTTTGAGATCAGTTTTAATCCGTATCTTCATGGGGTCCCTCCAAAAACATAAGTTGATGAAGACCAGTTGTAGCACGGATCTTCAAGGGGTTAAATGTTTGTATGCATCAACTGATCACTTACGCCGAGATAATATTCTTCAGTGGTAGCAACTCAAGATAAAATACAGTTGTTCATATCGTAACTCTACTATTTGTTGTTAATAATCAGTTGTCAGTGTACATGACAATTGCAAACCTTTAGCAGTTGGTCTCTGAATTTAAACCAAATCCTTATCCTAATGTTGAGAAAGAGGCGGAGAATAACTATCCTCAGGGGATGATTTTCTAAATAATCTAATGGCCTAATTATTAATATGTTTCATCAGTTTATGTACTTTTTGTTGATTCTGCTCGTGGATGACTCACTACACTGACACTTGTCAATGTACAACAAGGTGCAGGTCGGTGAGAGCGCATATATAGAAGCAGGTTGTTGAGGAAGTTTAAGCCCACCTGTGGTCAACAAGGGTGAACCAATTCATCACAATTTAGCCGCAAGAGCGTTTTCATTTACAACTCATCAAAACCTTACCTGTGTATGCAGGTATGATGAACACCGCGTGTATATCATATGAACAACGAAATATCACAGTGGCAAGTACTCAACACACGTTGAATATTATTGATGGTTATATAACATCACGAAGAATACTATTACTATTTTTAGCATCATTTTCACATCACTATCATCATTATTGCTAAAAATTGATTTTACACCAGAAAATATTCTAATCGGGTTTATAGGGGAAAATGATAACTCTTTAAATGCAATATGTCTTGTAGTGAAACTGGTAATATATAAAATATATATAAGAAAACCATGCAGTAGGGAGATAGCAAAATACTATGAAATCACAAAATACAATGCATATTCTACAAGCAGCAACAGCGAGTTCTTCACCTTTTGGTAATCTTTTCATAATCTATTTATGTGCAATACCCCAGAGAATATACTATAAGTGCATCTAGCTATCTTCAATTGGAAAGATAGAGTGTGTTAAACATACTCAAAGATGTTTATCTATTTCATGACTGGGATTTACGAAAGTGTGTTAAAGGTGTATCAAGCAAATACCTTGTAACTAACTATGCACTGTGCAATTACTTATACCGTCCTTGATACTTACCTGAATGTACTACACATGTATCATGTAAATTGTGGAAATTAATATGATTAAAAAAATCATTATTGTTATTATTAGAAAACTTTAAAAACAACTAATCTTTAAAGTTTCAATTTTAACATGTAAATGTAAAGAAAAAAGAATATACCAGCACCCTGAAAACCTCCAAAATACGCGCAGATATTACATTAAGGATAGATCGTTGTCCGTTATAAAAGGTATCTATTCTGTTTGCAATTTAGAGGTTTCAAATCACTTTGTAATAGCGGAAGTGATGATAGGCGCGGCATCGCTTGAGGCTATCGTTATCAGTACACGTGTACTGTCAGTAGGACTGGTGAAACTGAGGGAACAACGTGGGTGTACTAATAACACGTCTTTAAAAGTGTCTATTGCACTAAAATAACCTTATCCTGACACACTACGGCCGTCCCGAACAAGACTATAACAAAATGCCGTTGCGATCTCTCTTTCATCATCATAATATGACGTCAACACGGCAACATATGACCTGTGAAAGGATTATAAGCCTGCATCGGTCCAGATACATACAAACACCTTACACGCATGCACGCACGCACACACGCACACACGCACACACACACACACACGGTACAATGATCATTCTCGCGACAACTCATAACACCAAACATCTATACAACAAATTGCATTGTTTCCTTTGCTCTTTTGGCGTGTTCTTTCTGTTTCTGGAGGTAACTGTTTCGTGTCAGTGCCTTGGTATCAATATGCTGACTATTGCTTGACGGAAAACGCAGTGTAGATGCAAAGGCATAAAACCGTCCTTCAAGCGTATGTTTCACCACGAGGATAATGACGGTGTATGTTTTCTTTATGGAACAAAACCCAGAATCGTGACATTCAAATCCTTTCATAATTAGGCTGCTTACACCTGTCTTTATTAGACTCACCTGAAACACATGTACTGGGTGGATTTTCGGTGCGTAGTTGAAGAGAAGTTGTCCCGCGGCGCTGAAAGATGGTTGTGAGTAGAGGGGGACACCCTGAGTAGGGTAGAATATTTCCACGTAGTAATATTCGCAGTCAGCGCAGGGTGCTAGCGCGTCGACGACCGTTACGCCCACACAGAGCATACCCAGGGAGATTAAACACAGCGCTTGCACTCGTGACAACATCTTGCACTTCTTCCAGGTATCTGAAATTCAGTAAACATTCAGTAAATTTTGAAAGTACAAAAAAAAACTAATTGAAAGTACCGTGCAACTAATTGGAAGGACAGTGCAACTAATTGAAAGTACGTGTCTCTTGAATCATCATCTGAATATTATTTTATGGCTGATCCTTTTTGCGTCATATATTTTGTTTTAGAAGTGTTACCTGTAAGAAAAGCTGCACAAGAATGAAAACAGAAATATAGTGAACATTTTTTCAAACGGAACGAATGCTTTGGATAGGTATAAGGTTTGTGTTTTTTTTCACAGAAACTGAGCGTCAACGTCAACGAAAAGCTCAATACAGAAGAAAGGTAGAACGCGGTGCAAGGCAATAATGTACTTGCGTTTAAACAATTAGAATTGTGGATTAACAAGTCGAACTTGTCGTAAGAGGTGACGGAATCATGTGAACAGGGAAGCCGACTTGGTTAACACGTTATCGTACTCAAGTAGCGTAGATCGATGCTCGTGCTGTTGATCATCTACAGACCGCCGTCGTTTAGCCCGAAATTGCTGAGTGCGGCTTTAAACCATTAACAGATATACCATCTAGCAGTAAAATATTCAGACTAAACGCTGTTTAAGACTGTTCGTAGTGTATCTTCTAAACGAAATACATATAAATATACATCATTAGGGCCTTTGGTCATTCCTTGGACCTCTGATCATACCTTTTTTCTGATGCGATGACCAACTTGTCGTCTTTCCCAGACCAACTGTTCCTCACAACTGGTCAGTGGATACCTGCGGTTGTATTTAAGGTCACTTGACCAGGTCCAGATCAATGATGATTGATGATGGCCTTGATGACTCTTTGACTGCAAGTGGACACTCCTCTGTAGGTCAAAACAACACGTAATTGGATGTAATAATTGCCTACCGTATAATTCACTTCCGGTTTTATTGATTTTGAAGTGATGTTAATAGTTCTTTGAAGACTGTTGATTCATCAATTGGTTAACTTTGAATGTGTACAACATGCTTTCCTTGACATGGGATTGGATGTTTTATTGTGATACTAAATTAAATGTAACTCTTCTGTTTTATTGTACATTAATAAACCGTGGTTATAACAAACTCCAAGGGGCCAAAAACATTACCCGTTTGCTTCGTTATGACTATTATACCACTTAAAAAAGTAGGGGAACTTAAGTTTTAATTTATCATTGAAAACGGTGGGAGATATATGGGAGTAAATCAATGTTGATATGATAATAATGAATGTTTTTAGAGCGCATCACTTGCACTTCCTTATGACCACAGTTGCTTGTACAGAAATCGCTCTTAAATTTGCATATGAGGATTTTCATTTGTAAACAAAATGCAAACAGGTTAGAAACAAACACTAACAACTGTGTGATTTATTGACCTTTCTGGAGAACCGTCAAAATCAAGAATGCCCCCCCCCCCCCCCCCCCCCCCACGCGCTTGTGTTTGGCTACTGCGTTGTGCAACCGTGCATCCCATGCGTTGTGTTTAGGGGTGGTGATATAGAGTTATGATCGTGCGTTCTTTGGAAACTTTGGAAACATTTTTAGGTCCTACCCGAACTGAAAGTTCACGTTCTTCGACATCTGAGAGTATAGCTGATCTTTCCGTCAGTTCGTTATATGAGTGCTTGAATGTAGTATACTGCATGGGTAAGACATAACAAGTACTCAGCAGAAACCTTTATTGTGATAACCAATTCGTTTTTGGTTCTAAATCTGTGGGAAATATCCAACTATCGGTATCTTCTGTCAATTTCTACCTTGATTGTACTCATGTTCCTGCCATTAATCGTAGAATCAGTTTACCAGTTCGTGCACAAGTTACAGAAATGCATAATGTTTAAACCACCAGCCTTTACACTTTGGACGCAGACATTACAACATTAATCAAAAATGGATGCATATTCGGTATGTAGTTGATTAACATTTATGAAGGTGTTATTTACAAGTTTTGAACCTAAAATGATTTATATTTACTGCCGTTTTAATATGGTTACATGTGATTACAAGCGTCATGTTCATATCAATAGTACGTTTGAGCAAGTGTTATAAACCATTCTTCAGTATCATACATATATTTTTATCATGCACTTATCAGAAGATATTTTAGGCTCAAAGCTTTTTCATAGCCCCTAGTATTTGATGACAGCAGGGCGGCTGGATAGTTTGGTCGTTAGTGACGCCAAAGACCCTGGTTCGATTCCCCACAATGTGTGAAGTCTCGCTGACTAGGTGGACACGTCACCGGTTCCCAATTGCGCAGCTCGATGTTCATTACATTGATCACTGTATTGTCTGGTCGGTGCTCGATTATTTACAGATCGCCGCCATATTACGGGAATATTGCTGAGTGCGGCGTAAAACTAAACTCACTCACCCAGTCACTTGTGTGGGCACGGCGTTAACCCAGTCTTATAACTGAACTGGTCAACACTAACCTCCTTAAGTCATATGTAGAAACTGGTATCATGAAGACAAACATTCTTAGAAGAGAAAAGCTTTCTCAACCCTTTGTTCATCTGGCTTCAATCATTTATGCAAACACAACACACCTCATTATGTTACAATGCTGTACATCAACATCTTCAGGTGTATAAATTTATATACCCTTCATATATATGTTTCCTCTTGTGCATTATGTTTCGTCCATCATTTGCATCTACAGTTTGGCATGAAATGCATGTGGGCCCGGGGTTTTTTTTGCTTGTTTTTTTTTCTTTTGTTTTTGTTTTGTTTTTGTTTTTTGTAAAGTGGATGCAAGTGGATGTTTTATCAGACAACCTAATCACATTGTAAATCATTGTAAATATGTTTATTTTATTGACAGTTACACAGACAGATTCTCTCATACAAATGCAGAAAATCAGTGATTTACAATGTGATTAGGTTGTCTGACAAAACACCCACTTGCAAAGTTTGAGATCAATTGGATCATTGGATGAAGAGTTATTTACAAAACAAAACCTGATCTACATTCATTTCGTGCCAAACTATACACCGAAACGTCGCATCTATTGCATTAAGAAGTCCCTCTTGAACACTTAAAAGTTTTCTTGTCCTCTGATATACAGATGTCAACAAGCGCTACTAAACTGATTAAGGCTTTATAGATATCATACAGAATACAAATCGTATTCATAAATGGTATGTCCATGTGGTGTTTACGTGTTTGTTTGCCAAGGGCTACAGGATAGTGATTAATGTGACGTCATATTTACACTGAACATCATCTGTTGCTAGTATCTTCGTAATCTGGTAATACACCATGTATTTACACATTTATACGTAAGAACATATTTTCTGATAAACCCCATGGCTCCGGTTCGTTCTTCAGATGGATACAACTTGCGAAACCCACTTGTGGTGTTCCGTCATATTGCTGTAATAGAGACAGACAGACAAGACAGACAGACAGGTTTATTTCGTAGATGTGGCCGTGAGGCCAATAGTGCAAAATGATCATGACATCTTAGATTACGAATTGCTAGACGGAGTATGGTTTATTATGGTTTTTAGTATTCAGTAGATGTACATTTTTGTGTATTCGGGTTCGTAAAATAGGCACATGGTGTATATTAAGTTCTTTCTGCTGCATATAAAGGACATTTCGTTAGCACATGACACTAATCTTCTGGTATATATTTTTACAATAATCACACATCGCTACACTAATGTCAGTGTCTTTAGATCTTCTACACCAAGCTATTTTCAAACTAGTGGCGCCCCATCTGAATTTTGTTAAAACTCTGCGCAAATGTTGCGAAGAGAGAGCAATCAAGTACAGTTCTCGAGCAATATCAGATTTGAAAGCAGAATACATGTGACAAGATTTTGATTTCCTTATATCTTGTGTCCATTCTTGATAGTGCATGTCTTTACAGCACTGTTTGAAAACATCTAAAAACAATTCACAGTTTCCAGCATTTTGGTAAATCCATACATAAGCAAAGCCATGTTGAAATAACATTGATCGTACTGCTGAAGCCCAGTTGACGTCCCCATTATCGTCTATACGTCTCAGCATATCATACGAGCGACGTGAGTAATATACGTTTGGTTGCCGAAGCAGACTTAACCAGAACGAAACAATTCGTGACGTATAGTTTACACGTAAAGGGTATCTCCCACATTCGGCTAAAACTGCCTTGTACGATAACCAACTTTTAGAACGCTTTTACAAAACTTTGTGTGTACTTTTGCTATTCCATGGTGGATAATAGTTACCCAAATGTCTGTCCAATATAGTAAAATAGGTTGAATTTTGCAGTCAAAGATTTTGAAAAGTATGTCAAACGGAATTCTTTTATAACTGCACATGAATTTCTTAATAGTAAGCAATACTTTCTCTGCTTGCTTACACAAAACATCGCAAGTATTTATGAATACATTTCTACAAGATAACCTTAATCCCAAATACTTATAACTGGAGACAGTTTCTAGTTTCTCTGTTCCAACTGACTATTTTTCTCTTTCTGCTATTCTGCCATCTAATTTGAAAACTATAACCTTTGTCTTATTTGTATTAATTGACAGTCCCCATTTCGTACAATACTGTTCTAGAATATCAGTCTTTTTCTGCAGATTCACAACGCTGTCTCCAAATATAGCTACGTCATCTGCAAACAGACGAATTGACAGTGTATATATATTCTCACCAATAGAAGCGCCGCTATAGTTGCTATTTTATGATGTTGTTAATAATTCGTCAATGTACATAATAAATAGAATTGGTGCTAAGATACAACCTAGTCGTACTCCACTCATTGGGTTAAATATTTCGGACATACTGTACTTAGTACATCTGACAGCTGCTTTTGTATGGGTATACATTGGACGGAAAAGAGTGCTAATTTTATCATGTAGGTCACTGTTGAGAGAGAGATATGTATAAAAGCTTGTTTCTGTCAACAGTATCGAATGGGTTTTTTAAAGTCAATGAAAATACAATAAAAGTTTCCGCGCAATACTGCTCCTAACTACATGAAACAACATTTTTAAGTCTCTCCATCTAAAGATGCTAAGATGTTAATTGCGATCTGTTTGTTCTTCCTACACGATTTAAGGTAAAATACAGGCATTGTGCAATATCTTGAGGTTTCTGCTGATTTTATTTGACCAAGTTTTAGAATTATAAACTAAATGTTCAATCGATACAAATTTAGCACTGAGCAAATGAAAAAGGAAGTTGAACATTTTCACAGCGCCCTAAGCGACGATGTCAACCTGACATGACGTCGTTTACACTCCCTGGTTCGTTAAACGGTGTTAATCGCCATACATCAATACCTCTCAGTCATCTCATACTAGGATCATTTGGCCAGATCTCTCCTTACCGGGAAGTTCCATTGTACGCGAGGTAACAACACAGCAAGACTATAAACAATTACAATAGCGTAAACTTGATTCGTGGATATACGGGGAGTGCGTGAAAATCCTATTTAAATGCACGATATATTTTTGTATACTCACTGATTATTTTATTCATTGATTAAGCAGCGTGAAAATGCCTAATATTCCACTCGTGAATGAAACATTTGTTTACGGCAGCCATTTGCAATCATCAATCATTCGTGTGCCCAAAACATGTGACTATAACCATGTACGGCAGCTCACTGCAGTAAGTACTGAGAGCAAGGAAAGCAGACAACGAGATGTAAGAAGGTTGGTGCTATCGGTATCTTTTAAAATTGACCTTTTGTAAAAATAAAGTTTGGTGGCATCAGTGAGCTTTGGCTATTTATCTCTGTGCTGGAGGCTTAGATTTTGCATGTTTACATGCAATGCAGAGATTCGGAACATTTCTGTCGGCGAGGATTGAATGTGCATCAAAAGTACCGCTTCATGGTGTCACACGAGCATGATAATTACCCCGGTACAAGAATCAAGGTTATCCACAGTTCTGTATACAGGTATAAGTGACTTATATGTCAGTTGCAGAAATTGACTGCTACTTTCTGTTGGAATACATTATGTATATTCTGAACTTGTTCCATTACTCATTACTGAAGCAGTTAAAATTAGGTAATATATGGTCGGGATATTTTGTGCAAGAATATATTGGTTCAATGAAGACACAGACTTATTTAAGATGTCATATTGCATCAACATGAAGACTGTGCTTGAGAATTAGTCTGTGTCCCAAAAATGCAAATTCATTCATTTTCAAAGATGAGACGTTTAAGATGTTTATTAGTAATTGTGTATTATTACTCGGATTAATTTCTTTTTAATGTTTTAAATCCAAACACATTTAGAAACAGGTAAGTGTTTTTGTTTAGCGTTGATCAAACCACATTAACTCATTATATCATCTAATAAACTAATCAAATATGGCAAAATCAGAGGTAACGTTTTTGATGATCCTTGGATTAACTATTGATCACTCGTATCCTCTAATTTCAGACCAAAGATATAACACTTGCTGTTACCTGATAATGCAATGTGATGTAATCTTTGTCTTGACAGAATCTGATGATTGTGTTTTCGAATGCATTACTTGTACTGAATTTGAAACATATCAGTCCACATGTGTTTAACCATACACGACCTCCATCCTTTACAGTACGCGTTCCTGGGACGACACGTGAAGATCCGGATTAGAACTGATCTTCAGTAGCCCATGCGTGTAAAATGAGGCGACTAACGGGATCAGAAGGCCAGGCTCACTGACTTGGATGACACATTTCAGCGTATCTCAATTGCGTAGATACTCAAGCTGTTGATCACCGGATTGTCTGGTGTGGTCTCGATTACTTACAGACCGCTGCCATATAGCTGGAATATTGCTGAGTGGGGCTTGAAACTAAACTCACTCAATCACTTTCCTGGGACATCATCACTGATTTTCATTCACTGCACCATTCATATTATTTCACAGTTCTTTCATCTCGAACTTCTTCCTGTCTCGACTATAAGTCGAGTACATGTAGAATATCACGTCAGAATCCATGCGTAACCGTCAAGTGGTGTCACGGTTAATCGTGTGACTAAAGTGTTGCGTCCGTATATCAATATATATCATGTAGAATATGCTAGTATATCATGAACATGTAGGAATACGTGAAGTAAGCTACTAGTGCTACTCAGTACTAGTGTTTTAAGACAAAGACGCTGCAGGAAGTTGTTCGAGTCGTTGTCAATATATACCATTAAAAAGAAGTAGGGGATATTGCATTTACAAGGTTGATAAAAAGCAAATGAGTGGGTGAGTGAGTTTAGTTTTACGCCGCACTCAGCAATATTCCGGCTATATGGCGGCGGTCTGTAAATAATCGAGTCTGGACCAGACAATCCAGTGATCAACATGAGCATTGATCTGTGCAACTGGGTACCGATGACATGTGTCATCAAGTCCGCGAGTCTGACCACCCGATCCCGTTAGTCCCGTTAGTTTTACGACAAGCATAGTCGCCTTTTATGGCAAGCATGGGTTGCTGGAGGCCTGTTCTACCCCGGGACCTTCACGGGTCAAAACGCAAATGAGGAAACCAAACAGGAAAGAATTGATGAAGAGAAACTAAGGGAAAATGAGACAATTTATTCCATTCCTTTGGAAATGTTGCATCTGTATGGGTGTATATAAGTTTTTCTCACATACACTGGCATTGGTTAATGGTATGTCCCGAGAATGGTATATCCCCAACACTTTAATGGCATATATTACATTACATCTACAACCAGAGCAATGATTTCCCACAAGTGTCGACACTCGACTGAAACATAACGATGAACGTTCTCCATTCATGCGCTGCATCAGAAGCCCATGGAATTTAGCACCGTTTTGGTAAACGGTATCAAGTACATTAGCAAGGAAACAACAACGATATAGTGGTGCCACTTGGTGATCAAGACACTTACGGTTTACATCAACTATTTGAAAAATATTTAAAAAGTCTGATTTGTCTGCAACAAATTCCTTTTTTTTTTCGAAATTTGGCAGTGTGTAGCTGAATATATGACAGAACAATTTTCATTCAGGTGTCTATTGCTTCATGTCACAGACTATAATATATTAATTCGAACGCCGGGGTGCAAACTACTAAAAACAATTAGTCACCCACTGGCTTCTCCTTAGCAGAGTAGATGTTTTCTGCCCGTGAGTTACAGGACTGTCACTGCTATGGGTGACCGGCGATATCAAAGTTTATCTTTGAAATTTACAACCTGAATAAACATTTGCTTTATAGTACATCGCCAACAATCCTGTCACTACATATTTTGATGACGGTACGAAATTCAAATCTGGATTTAAATATGAGAAATATATTCTGAAAAAGTGTATGTTTTGTATGCTATGTCTGCAGCCATGCGTCCTGCTGTGAGTTTTCATAACATGCTTGTTTATACTATGACTAATACTGTTTTGCTTTGCATCGAAACACAACTTTGGCAAGGCATGGAGGCCACATCCCATCTGTGTATAGGTTTGAACCTCAGCCGTTAATGTTCCCTCTCGACGTGCGAGTCTGACGTCTGAGGAAACACAGAAGTCAAGGTATGCATGATGCAGACTCTTCCAGCCTTGGTAAGTACGCGTACGGACTCCTGGTTCTGGCATATCTTGGATCCATATCTTCAAGCCGTACCTGCGGATTTGTGTCATCTGAAAACAGGCGGTCAGTCAATAAATGGCATCTTTTCCTTTTTAAACTATCCCAGAATTATTCTAACACATTCCCGATCTAATTGTTTGACGATACATAAGTATGTGATAGTTCAGCCAGTGTGCGAATTAGTTTCCAAAGTTTGCTAGTCAGTCAGGCTAGCTATTTCTGAAAGTTACTATCCCACGAAATAAATTCACTTGTCCGAATTTTGAATGGAGACACGGGTTTCATCATGAAGATGATAACATGATGAGCATTTTTAGGCCCAAAATCTTGCATAATTTAAAAAAGTGTTATTACGTAACAATTCGGAGAGTGATATTTTCTTTTAAAAATGACTCCAGTAAAATTCACTGGCCAGTCACTCCGGAGACTTATTGGACCGAATGGATTTTTACTAGCCACGGGCTAGAGGACAAGTGTCTATTTCGCACACTGATTTCACATATACCATCGCAGTATGTTCTCGATATCTACCAGCCATAAGAGTAATAAAATGTGCAATGTCAAAAGCCAGGGCACGATGACTCGCAATGGACCATCCGTGGATCCAAATCAACCTCAGCCATGTGGTTGCCTCCGGCGACAAGCTTAAGCACACCAGAAGCTCCCTGGGGACTTATTCTAACCCAGATTCCCCAAAGGATTATGAGATTAACCTGATGAGAAAAATGCCTAGGCAATCTGTCTCCGGTTAATTTAAACAGTTTTTTTTAGGAAGTGCATCCTGTTTTACGTCGCAAAAAATACATGCTCTGCGACCGAAAACACATCAAGCCATTCAAACGTGTGGACAGCGACATGTGGTCGTTGATCATTATAAGTTAACGCTTAGCATCTGAAAAGCCACAATTTTGATGAACCAAAGTGCTCCAGTTGAGCTAAAAAGGAGCATCATACCTTGGCAATATCTAAACCTGGGCCCTGGGACAAAAATCTAGTAAGTCTAAGATCTGGTAACTTTTCTCGTAGCTTCCGTACCTCCTGTGTTACAGTATATCAGGTACAAATTGTATCGTTTTGCTCCGTCTTGTGTATTCATTACAAGAAACGTGAGATTCGAAAAATGAATGGACTTAGATTATCTGAACTTGGTGTCGTGTTGTATGGCTGAATTTCCGGTTCCACATTTCTGAAGCATTTAACCCGTGTCTATGGTTGTGTTTATTTTGAAAGCCGCCTTCACTTGTTACCACCCAACTGACCGATGTCTTCTGTTTAACAACATGACAAAGAACCAGTAGGCTGACAATTAAATTACTGTTAGACGTTTTGATCAATTGATCAAAGGCAATCTTATAAACAGCAAATATGACAAATCATTGCAAATACAGTCATATTTCATATAGTTTTTATTTCCATCGTTTGAAGTTACATTTCCATCTTAATGACCACGCACACGCACACACTCGCGAGCGCGCACACACATACGTATATATATATATATATATATATATATATATATATATATATATATATATATATATATATATATATATATATGGAGCGACAGAGACACACACACACACACACACACACAGAGAGAGAGTTTCAGCAATTACTATAGAGGATTAATGAACAATCGTTTCAATAAATTAAAGGAAGACCAGACGACCAAAAAGACTTGACAGATTGGAAAGTAAAATTTGAATAATTATGCACTTAACTCTGAAGACAAATCAATGAAATAGTTTCATGGTACCATGCCACATATCTGGGCGGCATAAGGTTAAGTAAATCATGCAATGACAAATGTCAGATTATTTAGTAGACGGATGTGGAGAATAGACGGTCTGCCCTCTCGGCATTTTCCAAGTGACTGTAGTTGAAGAGTAAAACTTAATTCTACACTCATATCATACACCGGTCAATAATCGCAAAATGAGATAATTTGAGTCCTCATAATGACAGTTCAGCTACATGTAATCGTTTGTAAATCCAAGCTACTTAAAATAAAACTTGTAATACAGGTGGTAGGCTGGTGGGCATCCATGCAACATTCAGGGTCACTCGTGTTATTCCAGACGAGCAGAATGGCGACTCGTACCATATGTACTTGTCTCTGTCTTCGTGTAGCGAAAATCATGTCTTTGTTTTGTCAGTTATGGGCATTTACTAAACAAACTGTGCTTGCAGTATACAACCACTAGTATTAAATGTGGTTAAATGGTTCATGTGTGATTGCTGTTTTGGTGTCACCGCCAGTGCGTCACAGTGCATAAATGCTAGTATGCTTTTCACCAATGAGAACGCGCATGGTGTCTACGCGCAACGTCACAAAATAAGAAGACTTCAACTCTTGACGGTGCGACAAAACAAGTTTCCTTGAAAGGTCAAGCCAAAACTGCTGCGGTAATTATATGAATTGATTACCACAATTCACAGAGGACACCATGTGTTCGCGAAAGGGTCAGCATGTCCTTCCCTAGCAATCGAATCAAGACTCTTTTTCCATCGAAATGGAATCAGACGAGTACTCAGACATGAAGGCCCAAATGTCATGGCACAAACCGTAGTATCTCTCGTAAAACACCGTACTCGTGAAGGTTCGGGTTAAAATATACGCCTTCGGGTGGCCCATGCTTCTGGGTAAAGGGCAGCTAACGGGATCGGGTGGTCAGGCTCGCTGACTTGGTTGACACATGTCATCGGGTCGCCATTGTGCAGATCGGTGCTCGTGCTGTTGATTACTGGATTGTCTGGTCCAGACTCGATCATTTACAGACTCCCAACACATAGCTGTAATATTGCTTAGTGCGACGTAAAACTAAACTCACTCACTCACCCCAGTTACTATGGGTAAGGAGAGAAGTTACACATCCCAATTCAGGGGGTGCAACCACCCCCACCCCCACCCCACCCCCTTTTAAAATGACAAGACCATATTGGTCTTCTCTTGCACTGACGGGGCCATAGGGCCATAGGGGCTCTCCTCCAACACACCCTCTCTCCCCAACCACCTTTCGAAATTCCTGGATCCGCGTATGCACGCGGTTAGGTTTAAGAAGGGAAATGCAATATTTCTAAAGAAGTATGGCGTGATAGTGTGCCTTAAAGCATGTCGTTTTAACTCGTTTTAACGGTTATCGACTATATACACTTAAAAATGTCAAACGTGTTGTCGCTCATCGTAATTACTAAAGCTTGGAGCGATCATTAAAGGTGAATCAGCATGGAGGTGGAAGACATGTTCTAGAGTGTTTGGGTGACGTCGCCTCATGCTTTATTCCAGACTGGTTTAGACGTTGTGTATCCCTCAACCCAGTTGCTCATAGGAAGACGAAGCTTAAAAACTCTGTAATTGTAATTAGATCAGACACTGGATTTAGATTTGAAACCTGTTGTCCGCTGCTGTTGACTGTTGCCGCTAATGACGACACCGTCAACATCCGGCTGCGTAGGTGAATACCCAGCAGACAGCGATCCTTTCTATTGCTCGTCAGTTTGTCAATATGTATGATGCGTGTATATAAAATAAAGACACAAACATCAATGAATATAAAAGGAATCAATGCCTATTTACGTTCAGTTTATACAAGCATCTGATACAAACGAGTATCAATAATACACAGACAATGCATTCACATCATCTAACATAATTGTTCCCGAGAAACTGCGTTATTGGACTGATTGTAACATCGCCATGTCATTGCCCTTTATGGTATTAAACAAATGCTCACGCGAAATGTCAGCTGCACCTGCAGCAGCTCATCGTATTCCACGGAATGGTTGCCAAGACGTAAAGCACCGACATCACCAGCTGCATAGCTTCCGACATAAAGACTGCTGTTATAATAAGCGATGTTGAATGGTACGTACTCCAGTTCATACACTAGAGTAGGCTCGGTGGAGCCAGGCACTATCTTCAACACGTTTTCGTTGTGGTTGAAGTACAGGGTGTGGTCCACTGGATCGAAATTCACAGCATATACAACCTCACCAGTGAACAACGTCTGCATGTGTTCACCGTCGTAGTTCACTGAGAGCAGCTTTGTCCGAAACGCCGTGAATACCGTCCTTGTCGCCGGATCAACAGTGACACCAACAAATGTCCCATCGTACCGGGACTGTTCCAGCACGTACTGAAAGTCCATGCCCTGTGGTGTCATCCGACAGAGACTGTATCGCGGGTGGTACACGGCAAGGAAGATGAGTTGTCTCCCCTGGTCCACGGCCATTGCGTTTATACGGACGCCGCGCCTTAGTGTAGCCATGTCTTCCGGTGCGTCCAATCTATATGACGTGATGACATAAGGGTTGTTTGTAGCAACTAACAGTCTTCTCGGCCGTGAGACATACGCAAGAGCGCTGATCTGTCTGGGAATGGGGATTGGGTAATCTCGAACGGTCCCGTCAGTAAGGCTGAGTTCTTTTGGCGGTGTTTCCCCGAAAGTGTATCGAGCAACGAGGAGTCGAGATGGTTCGCTATCTACTGTGACTGTCGATGATGCCTGAAACATTTCGTCACTATCATGTCCATCAGGGTATCCGATACGTCTTGTCTTGATTTCAAGGGTACCATTTGAGGCCCTAATCCCAAACAGATAAAGTATCCAGAAAAATGTCAGTGTAAATATTCCCATAGTCAAAAGTATATGTTCTCCGCTTCCCGATGTCTGGAACACTGACGACACAGAAGCCTTCAATCCCTGTTTTACAATCAATGTCACACTGAACTTAAACACAAAAGCTGAAAAGGTCACGAGTATCAAATTATAGGGACGATATTTTCCGTAGATTGCCTTCCAATGTGTTTTAATGTGCATAATTGACTTAGATGTATCTGAACTTAGTGTCGTGCTGTATGGCTGAATTTCCGGTGCCTCACTTACATGAGCACTCAACCGGAGTCAATGGTTGTGTATATTTTGAAAGCCGCCTAATTACCACCACCTAATTGACCGCTGTCCGTGAATAATCCAGTATGCGCCAGTCACGCCAAGCATGATATATCGGAGCATGTGACACTCATGCCAAGAAGAGTAACATAAGATACGATAAGATAAAAGAAAATAGATATGATGTTATATGAGTGTCCAAGTCATACTGTGTTTACGATCCGAGTGCCGAAATGTTAGTATTTCCAGAGCGAGAGCTAGGAATATACCGATATTTTAATATCGTAAGCATACTAGCATGATGTGAGCACGAATATAATATTCTATTTATTATCGATGTCGTCAAACTGAGGGAAATAAACCCAAATCTACTTTCAAACATAGGTTGGCTACCCACCATCGTCGCATGTAGGACGTAACGTCACAGAAGAAACCTGACGTCATAACATTGTTCATGATGTAACACCATCATGACAAATGACATTTTTCTTTTGGGAAAAATATGAGCCCGATATTTTCGCCCTCGTACGTAGCAAGATAAGATAAGACAGGCTTAGAAGATATTGTATTGACTAACAAAGACAAGATAATATAAATACCCGTCCAGTTGACCTATGAGGCATGAGGTATCTGGGGAATTGTAACTCTAGAATGAAAGTATAAAAGCACCCATCATTAAGCCTAAATGCAACTTTATATTGAACAACAGCGCGCATGAAGCTATAATCTATGCATGAGTAGACACATTAGACACCTTATGGCTGTATCCTCTGTATTACACAGGTTACTTTATACAGGGGAAGTGTAAATGCATCTGGAGTGAGTCTCAGAATACTGTGTTATATATTCTGACTACCGACCTACCGCTTAAGCTTCAACAACATGGTGTAATTCAGATGTGTCTCTTAAAGGAAATATTTTTATAACCAATGTTTTGTATTATACTGCCGTGGGATTAGCACAACCACTCGATTTGAACAACCTGTCAGGAAGACTACCTGTTTGTCCATGGCTTGTAGGAGTTAAGCTTTAATAAACCGCATGGAACTCCTGCTTTCCACCTGCACGTGGCTGTTATGTTTGGGCGGTTGACTCAAACACGGTGCTGGTGCGTTTCAGCACTCTTGTTTTTTCGCTGTTTTGGACAATGTTTCTTTTCACAAGCACTCAACCAATATTGTTTCACTGCATGTTCTAAAACGTTGTTTGCAGTGTCCATTAAACACACAAAAAGTTGCATTTCCCTTAGAGTATACATGACCTCACCACATTTAAGTAGCTATCACATGTTAGGGTGTTCCCAGACTGATCGTTTGTAGTAGGTAAATTATCACCCCCATAATACATGTATTCATTACAGGCGTTTGCCTGTTCATCTATCGCAACAAGTCCCAGTATCATCAACGTGGCTGAAAGGGATGCATTTGAAACTCAATTATCCTACAACTGTATATAAATGTACAATATACATAGCGTCCATAAAGCAATCCATATAGATAATGAATCCATTGGAGGTGCTATGCAATAATGTGATCCGTTAGTTGTTATTCAAACATTATGTTGCATATTCTCTCACTTTTTCTACTGCATAATGTTTTATGAATACATGCATATGTTCAGTAATCTCGTAACACGAGGTTTCTCATTTGCGAACATTTCCCTGCTCTATTTGAGACTTCAGATCCAAGACTATAACAAGAGAAACAAAAGTTTGCACAACTAAATGTTGGAAGGTATGTACCCCTCAATCCTTCAATGTTCCATTTTTCCAGTCTCCTAATGAAGCAGCTATTTGTAAGGAACTCTATATGTTTTAATATTGTATATATTCTTCCCTGGATGAATGAATTCAGTATGAACAAGATTTCTTAGGCAGCAAATCATAACTCTACTGCCCGTCATCAAAGACTTTTTCAAGCCAGTGTAAGTTATGTTATGTTATGCTATACACATGTGGTCGACCCCCTAGGTCCTGACTCAGACATGCGAAAGATTCGTATATCCGCACAATTCAATAAAAAACCAAAGTGTTCGGATAAACGAAGCCTGACTGTATTTGGAATTTGGTGACACCCATGGTCGGTGTACTCGAAGGCGAGGTCTCATTGTAACATCTGTGATTATATTTTCTCCCTTTGCAGATATTGTATTACATTTTGAAGTAAAGTCCCGGTCAGAATTCGAAACCACACTCACAGAGTCGACCACACACATCTCCAGCACTCGAGGTATCAATGGCTACAACCTCATGATTGTGTCATTTGTCAATCTGATTCTGAGAGTGATTTCGTGATTTTGAGGAAATGTCTCATTCTTCCGTATTCACTGGAGAATCTCTGAGAGATGACCTTGCTCCCGAGTCACAAAGCATTGGTAGAGTTCGGACCCTCTACACGGCATCTGCCAAAGGCAGGGAACGAACCCCCAAAAGTACTAGAATATGTGCTTTACCTAGGGAGTGTAATCCCAAGTATTATGTTGCATTTGTAAATTTCTAAAAGGCAGTGTGTATTCATACATTCATGTGATTCGTGTCAATTTACGCATGCCAGATTGGCACACAAAGCTCGTGATATCGGTTTTGTGGAAGCCGCGATGGCCGAATGGGTTAGACGTCTGATTCTTTATGCTGGCGAACAGGTGACTTACTCTGAGAGTCCGGGTACAAAAGCGGGATGAATAATGTACTGGTATCTTTATTTTAATCCCAAACGAAAGCTCAGATTAGAGTGTTTCAGTTCTAATTGCTGCCTTTCACTACAAACTACTGCCACAAAACATTTATTAAGTTTAGGTTGTGTTCTGATTCCCAAATTGAAAATTTGGAGATCAATCTGTGACAGAATTTGGGACAAATCACCCAAAAACAAATAGATGTAATATAATTACTAACGGTATCTTAAAATCAAAAATCAAATTTTTCAAGCTTTCAGAAAAGACCTGGACCGAAATTTCAGGGCCTTTAACCAACAGCTGTTTTTTGTTTATACACGAGATGTGATGAGAGATAGTTGAGTCCAATCACCTCCCGCGGACTTGCAGTTTCAATTACGTACAACGTACGATCTTTGACCACATGTGACAAAGAAACAAATATGCGCAGTATCGCTAAGACACGACAAAGTGGAAACAACATTCCAGTGAAATCTATACAGAACAGCAAAAGAAACGAAATTTTCAAAAAAATGAAATTTCAAAAAGGTATGATTTCATGTGAATGTCCTCTATTTAAAAGCTTGACGAAAAGCTAGAGTTTCGTTTCTTTTAACTGGCCAGTCACGGTGCTGACAAACAGAACACGTGTTGCCTCTCCGACAAGATATACCGAGAATACGATGAATCGCTCCACCTTCCTACTCAGCATCTTTACCATTAATAACAATGCAATTCAAAGCAGATTTGCGAGAAGCATTCCCGGGAAACATGGAGAAGAACAAAGAGGAAGTGAGCAGAATTATTCAGTATTTGATGGGGGACGATGACATGAGCACAGAGGAGATCATTGAGAGGTTTTCTCTCTACAGTGAGCAGTATGAAAAGGTTGGTGTAAGGCGTCATTAATCCATGCATTAGTATATCCACAGTCTGCCTTTTAAAGAGACAGACGAATCGCTGGATTTGAACCAGGGTTAAGCGTTGATGAAAATTCCCCACAAACCTCGACCGGTCAAGCGTTGGTTGTATAGCATGTTTCTTGCATGAAATATCGAATGTTCGAGAGGAATTGCTAAACTGATGTTCAAAACATAGTACGCACTTGAGATCCTTCAGATGCATTTAGAAGTTGGTGAATATATGAGAGAAGTATACATCAACCATATACTCTTCTTATATAGTACACGACTGGTTTCCTTAGATCATTATCAAAACAAAACAAACAAACAAAAATAAAAGCACCAGCAGTGTAAACATTTTGAAAAGGGTTTTAGTGTGATTTATAAGTAACAGCCATAAAATAATACCACAAAACCCATATATACCATTATAAAGCGTGCCTATTTTCGGCGTTGCGAGTCGAAATCACAAAACTTTTCGAATAATCTCAAAACCCCAGATGAATACCTTCGTTTGTCCTTCAGTTTATGTCAAATAGTTTTGTGAAAGACCCTCCTTCCTCTCTTATCATAACATGGCAGAAAGTCCACAGATGTGGAATGACAAGTCGAGAAGGGCATTGTTTTCAAGGGGAATATTCATGATAGTCTTTAAGTGTTTAAACGCATTTGCAGATTTGTAATGAATGATGTATGGGATCGCGAGTCTATAATTCAGAGAACAATCACATACATGTTTTGTTTACATGAAGGTTTTAGAAGCTGCCTCCTACAAAGGTCCACAGTTAACAGCCTGGAAAACTGCGGAGCTGTTTCCTAGCAACAGGAAAGACATATATATCCTGGATGTGGCTGCAGGAACGGGTCTTTGTGCGGATAAGGTTTGCAGTCACTTTTATAATACATAAATAGTCAGTGAAAGTAGAACTGGAAGAATCCAGTAAAAGAGGCAAACAGAGGAATATGAAGAGCGATATATTCAGGACCAAAGTAGCATCTTCACAGAGAGCCACGGGGTCAAGTGGGAGATTGATATGCTTACTCACGGATGCTTCACAATTAAAACGATGGTGTGATTTCAGTTCACAAAGTTCTCAAATGAGTAACATAAATATACTTTCCAAATATAACAAGGAAAGGAAAGAAAAGAAAAGAAACTATACTTACTTACTAAGAGCACACAACTGACTGAAAATTTCAAACGTTTCCCATTTATGCTTTTAATAGTTTATTCAGCTCTTTATTGTTTATTGATAAAATGCAAACGATAAAGCCAAGGAGGAAACAGATGATGAGGAAAAATTAAGAGAAAATGTGACAGTTTATTTGCAAATGTTTCCGTTTTTCTCATATGCATTGGCACTGTTAATGGTATGCTTACAAAATGGAAAATCCCCTATTTTTGTGCAGGGTATATGAAAAATATTTTGACTTACACTAGTGTTTTCGATGTATAGCTGCATAATTGTTATACTGTGCACAAGAATGTTTTCTTGTCATCTTAATTTTGATGTAGTGATATTTCATGTGCGATTTGCAGCTGTATTCTTGCGGGTTTCGCAAAATGGATGCCCTGGAACCTTCACGCAAAATGCTGGATGTGGCAAGGATGAAAGGTCTATACAGCCGCTACTTCATTGCCACTTTAGGGAACAATGCCTTGGACATCGCTAGCGGTTAGTAGTTTATTATCAGAATGATGAGCTTATGTACACATAAGAGCATGTGATATTTTTCAAAGAGTGAAAGCTTGAAATACATGTTTTCTCCCGACTATAAAGCACACAAAATGACAGGCTAAAAACATACGTTCTTGAGAGGTGATTTTTGTTAAAACAAAAAAAAATAGGTTCTTAGTGTTTTTTTTTCATTTAAAATGAATTTATTCGCTTTCCATATGTAACTGAAACGTTGGCAGATCGTCACCACACAAAATGCAAAGATCATTACTCCACGTGCCATTGTTTGTTTGCAAAATATGTGGAAGAGAAATAACATTAGCATTTAGAAGGCATTTAGAAGCTGTGTATGTGACAAACATCTTTTATGGATAAATCTTCCTTGTTAATTCTTCGAGGGCGTGGGACATATTAATTAACTCATAATGGACGTTTGATACATGTGAAGTCACTTATCTACTCATTCTCAGAAGTAATTAACAATCATAGTCACTGTGTAATTAGCAATCAATGTGTAAAACTCATTTTCTGGTCTCACAGTCGATATTGCTAGAATATCGCTAAAACAGGTGTTAAACAAAGCTCGCATATTCAGCCTTAAGAATGAATTTAAGATGGAAATGGAGTTTAATTTAATAATTGTATCAGATAATTTGCCTTTTAGATACCTATGACGTTGTGACAGTGTCGGGTTTGAGCACAGTGGTATTGAAAAGGATGCCTCTAACTGCTTTTGAAGAGATGGCTCGCATAGTGAAACCAGGCAAGTATCCCCGTGTGTCACGTTTTAGAGAAAGTGTCCCTTAGGCCAACGGTTCTGGAGATTCAGTTGCCATGGCATTCAAGAATTCATTAATGACACCAGGTGATGAGATGGGTAAGCTGTAAAATACTGCACCTTAACACAGAGAATATTGGTTTGGTGTGAGAGCGTGGTATGGTGTGAAACTGGTCATCAGTACACCCCTGATAAAAGAAAATGAAGCAAACGATTTCGATAAATGATAAATACCGGCATACCATAAGAGCGTGTTTGTTGTTTTACGGCGCACTTCACATACTTCCAGATATATGGCCGCAGTAAGTAATCGGGTCTGGACCAGACAATCCAGTAATGAATATCAATGAATATCAAGGCAATTGGGATACGATGACATGATACAAAGAAGACAGCGAGCCTAACCTCTCGATCATGTTAGTCGCCTCGTACTACAAATAAGTCATACCAAATAACTGGTCCTTGATTTTAGTGCGTTTGACACAGTCTGTGACCCGGCCCACAAGTTTTAGTATGTAAGCACAACCTGCAGATTATCAGCTGAGTTGTTCGTCACATTCACCAATATATAAACTGCCCTCTGTGTTTTCCTTACAGGCGGTTTCATACTTATTTCTACTCTATACAACTTGTATCCCGATGATGGAGATGTCAGAGCAGTTATCTTTAGGGAAAACATGAAGACCATGGAATTTCAAGGGAAATGGAAACACGTGGAACTCATGCAATACCCTAGCGCGCTATTTGATGAATGTGGAGGCATTTCCGTTTACCAAGTCCTCCAATGAAAACAGATATTACGTAAGAACTGACATAATAAACATTCCCAAATGATCTATCGGTGATATTGTTTTTAAAATATCATTTTATAAATGTTTTGTGACATGAATACTTTATATTTGAGAAATATGAGATCACTGGGTTTGTAAAGGTTGTGGAATCTGTATGTTGCTCAAAATTGTATTAAAGACGTAGTTCAGACATATAGTTGACCCAAATTTGGCTTCATGTTTTCATGTGTAACATGTTCTACATATGATCAAAATCCAAACCCCAAAGACGTAATCTACATACATGACTGCGATTGTGGACACTTATACATAGGGGAAACATCCTTTCCGTCAACACCGAAACCAAGCGACATAAGAGGAAGAAGAACATATTTTTGGACATGAACAAATGTGTTCCTCGTCCCCAAAACACAAGGTGTACAGCTGTGCTCACTTCTACACTTGTTATATAAATTATACATAATTGTAAATTCCAAATGAACGTTATCACCTAAATGCGAATGAAACCTAGACCAACAATTAGAGCAACGAGCGCCAAATGGCAAGGCACCTTCAAATGAATTTTCCTATCTCAACAGTGCGGCACGTAGTTGTCCTCATTCGTCTATGCCTGTGACGTCAGTGATGCCAGTTTTTTTTCTTAAAATCAGGTACATATGCAAATTTATTCCATGTTTACCCTTACAACGGCCTATTTTGAAAAAGACTGTGCGATACAGATAATGGAAAGTGTAGTTGGGAACAACAAAGATATTTTTGACGATATTAAATTTTGTTTGAATTGCTCATTTTACTTTTAAGGAAAAACAATGAAAGTTAAAAAACATTTTTTTTTCTGTTTCCTTGAGTACTCTAACACGTCAGCATCAGCAATACTGAGCACATTGTGTAAAATCAATCAATCAATCCTTATTTGTTGTAGTGGAGGCCACAGGCCCATTCAACATTTACAGTTGGCCATCAGAGAGTATATACTACATGCAATACAAGCAATAAATTTACAGTTCGGTTATGTTACATTATGAATTATGTAGAGATGCCTGTCTAAGACGCATGGCGTTAAATGCATACACTGTCATTTCAATAGTCAACATTTCAACATCACAATATCACTTTCAAGCAGCAGTAAGCAGTAAGTTCGCTCACTGAACACAAAATGACAAATTTAATTTGAATGGATTATGCCAACATTGTTACATTCTTGTGATCAGGACCATGCTGCACCCAGTCTCTCGACCTGTGTAGTAATCCATTACTACATAATTTTACGCACAGTTCGAAACACGATGTGTGAAATACATGTAATGTGAAGAACGCCTTCCAGTTATTGAGATAGACTACAAAACCCACGGAACATATAATATGTTATTTCCGTTTAGTTTACTTTATACCAAACAACATATTGTTATGACAATCGAAGTAATGAGAAACAATGCAAGATCAAACATGTAAATAACTCATTGATACTTCTCACTGGAATTTCGGTTTAAATACGTTTTCTACCCTACAAAAGTGACGCCATTAGCCTTGCACCAAACCAGAAACAAGTATGTAGACAGGAAAAGCAGCACGACTAGGTCCCATACATACCCAGTATTGGATGTTTAAGGTCCTGTAACGATTAAGAACCAGTAAAACACAATGTATGATCGTGCCTAAATGCCGAACACACCGTCGGCATCAAACTGCAGCTCTGGGCGGAATTCCGGTAAAAACAACCAACAAACTAACAACAACGAATGTGCCATCGAACTCTGATACACAAACACGTCGTAAATACTACATGGAAATGGCTACTGACATTAGGCCAGATGTTGTTGTTTGTGTTTGTGTTTGTGTTTGTGTTTGTGTTTGTTTTACTCAAGACAACAACGGATATTCTTAAGGGTCCGAAAACCAATTACACAAGATACGAATGGTACAATATACAAGAACAAGATACAAGATACAGATGCAAGAACGGATGATTTCATCAGCACGATCAGACAGCTATGCACTGACATGCATCATGCATCATGCATAAAGTGTTCAAATGCTTGTTATTACCTACGTTTCTTCAAATATGTATTGATCCATGTTGATCTATGTTAGATTAAATCTTCGGCAGCTAAAAGGATCGAGTGGTCGGACTCGCTCACATGACTGGCACATGCCATCTTATCCCATTTGCGTGGACTGGTGCTTGTGCTATCGATCACTGTCTGGTCCAGACTCGGTTATTTCAAAACTGCCACCATACTGCTCACTCACTCACTCACTCACTGATATGTACATACAAGTGAGTGTGTGAGTAAGTGAGTGTGTTAGTTAAGATGCAAAGTCACATAAGCAGTATTTCTGTGAATACATGAATAATTAAAGATAAATTATAAAATCCTGTCAACTAGGGACAGTAATACATTTAGTGTACCATAGACATAAATTCAAAACTAGTAATTTATTATCCTTTTAGCATATTCAAACATAAACCGTAGCCATAACGAAAAAGTAAATCTATAAAAAGTATGTGATTTGCCCATCTTAGCCGTTTTCTGTCTTGTACGTCACAATGATTATATCCCTGTAGGTATTGTAGGAATTTTGAATTTATTCTTGTATATTTTTACAAAGGCTTTCCTGAGCGATGTGCACTCTGCATTCTTGTAGCTCTCAAAGGGAGATAATTCTATTTTGGTTTCTCACGTTTTCGATGCTTAGGACCTTCAATACGACACTCCAGCAGATAAAAGGTAAATTATCATTTTACACATATCCAGTGATATAAGTGACATTTCCTTGTACTAGATATTCCATTTCTAAATGTGAAAGTGTAATTGTCATGGTAGAAGCATAGAACTTGTTTTCATATCTGACACTGACTGCTTTTACTTAAGCTGGATTTGATTGTATTGCAGTCAATCTACACATAGAATCTACTTGTATAACGTCGGATACCTCGACTGTCGACAGGATTAATCAGAAATGTAGGAAGATTCTGAATTGTCATTTTGAAGTGATATTGATGAAACCTAGAAACCAACAGGCATAATTACAACCTGTGGACCAGACCATCTGATTCTATAACCCATTTACAAAGAGCATCGAAATCCCACGAACAGGATTAGGTACTTTAGAAATAACGTTGTCTATAGGGTTTTAAGATTTCGTTTCAATGAATCAGACGAACCCTGACAGCCAATCAACTAGGTACTACATAATATAGAGCATACACCGTTCGATTTTCACGTACAATTCCGGGACGGTACATGTATGTGCAAACTGACATCCGTTGGTGCATGGATGTTCTAAGAGTTAGAGCAAAACAAACATTAAGATTCACAGTCCAATAAGCGTATACAAAGTGCAATTCCATTGCGAATTAAGGTGTCCACGAGACTGTAGGCTTTGCATGTCCCACATAAAAAGCGTCAGTCTAGGGTACAACGTTACTATCAAATTGGTTTAGCGTATTTTCCTAGCACTTGAACGAAGTTGAATATTTCAGAAAAAAGGTTTGAGGCAATTATAGACCGAAAGTAGGAATATGATGCGTATAAAACTGGGCTTCGTTGCTCATTACTGTAAAGATGTAATTTGTCATCAGGACAATGCACAGATCACCACATCAGTCATTATATTGGATTCAGTCAGTGATGACCGCAATTCGGTAGTCATTGCCAAGACGAGGCTGATATGCCCAACCCTCTGATATTTCACAGCTGTCCATTTGTTCTTAGCATTCTCTTTTATATATAAAGTGTGCTTCTCACTACATATTAGGTCATCCACACACATTTGAGGTTTTTGTTTTGAAGGGACAGGTTTTACGTTTTGTCAGTAAGACCGCTTCCCAGGTTTTACTTTTTGTTAGTAAGACCGCTTCCCAGGTTTTACTTTTTGTTAGTAAGACCGCTACCCAGGTTTTACTTTTCCTAACTTCATACGAACATCAACATTCACATGATACAGGAGTGTTTGAAATCAATTGAAAAATATAGTTTAAGATTAAACTCACAAGACAAATGTGTTCTCCTAGTGGGATTGGCAGATTGGCAGATGCTCTACCGCACATCCACCGGAACGACGAAACTGGTGGGTATAAATTATCTACTTAAGTTACTGTCAATAAATTGATTTTATGTGTGCTTCAATTATTGTTATGCTGCTTCATTAAATGATCATCTGCATTCTAATTACCCATCATTGACGGTATATATGTTAGAGAAAACACATCTCCTCGGTTTTTTGGACAATGTAAAACCACCGGTTTTACATTGTCACCAAAACCACTGAGGCGTGTTTTCTCCTATACTTTATCACTGGGAGACTGGTCCATACTAACAGGATAGGCTGGTCAGGCTTGCTAATTTGGCAGAGAAATGACGCCGTATCCAAATAGATCGATGATGACGGTAATGATCACTGGATTGTCCGATCCGATTTATGGACCGTAGTAATATAGATGGAATATGGCGGAGTTCGAAGTGAAAGATCAAAAATATGTTGCATATGATGAACAAATTTACATATTGGAGACGTTTTAAATCATTTCGTGATTTGGTTCTCAGTTGATATACGCAAATCATTTACTTATTAATATTTATCTTGCTCTATGTCTAATATGCTAAAAGGTTTATTCTGAAGGCTTTCTAGAAATTGACATCGTGGAACCGTCGAATGAAATGCTGGATGAAGCAAGGAAGAAGGAAACGCAAAGTCGCTACTTCGTAGATGGATGACGAGAAAATACCCATGACATATGAAATCGTAAGTTGTTTCATTGAGACTGATGGATAATATGAAATTTGTGTATGTAGGTCATGTTCACAGGCTTTGATGCTTTGAATGCTGAATGTACTCTTCTTGATTCATACATTTCGGAAATGCTCATCAAAATGTAAGTTTTCAGTAACCTCTGTGCGGCCTTGGTGAAGTCCAGTGGATGGATGCTTAAAATGTTTCTTCTCTGCCTGCCTTATCCCTCATTTGTTTATCATGCCATTACTATTTTACTAAGTTCAACATACTCCTTTCATGGATAAACATCAAGGAAGAAACCCATTTCTGCATATTAAAAAGATATTTCGCCATGATTACAATAAATTAATTGGCTCAAAACACACTTTTTGTGATTTTTACATATAAGCATATACCACGACACATTGTGCAGCTTGTATATAATTTATTGGTGTAGCTGTTTACAGCGTTATTGAAAGATTATGTTAAGCTGGGTTTCCTATGTGTCAAAACAATATGAGAGAAAGTATTTCTGTTTGTTTAAATTAAAGCTGATGATTATTTTGCAAGCACATGCATGTACACTGACGCAGAGTTCAGTTTGATTATATGTCCTTCAGCATCTTCATAGGCAAATGAGGGTGAAACAATTCGATTGTTGTGCGAACACGATTATTCAATCCTGATTATTCTTAGTTATACTAAATGCATCCAAAGGTGCAGCGGATAGTCTACAATTCATTACTTATCGCTTTATCAAAATTAGTGGTTATGATTATGCTTAGGTTTGAAGTTATGATGTGCTTGTTTTATCACATGATCACGTACTTATATAACCCTGTGATTTCTGTATACAGCATGGAACTGGGTTACCATAATGTGATTCTGGCGTTGCTTCCGAATTGATTTCAATAGTTTGAGATAAAACATCCATACGTGTTAATATATCTGAAATGTCCATGAAGAGGAATACATGGTCATAACTTTCCTCAAAAACAGATTCGATTTAGGCAAAGGGACAGTATCCAGGGACATTATAGGAATGGGCCAACGAAAACCAGTGATGCCACTAGGTGTTCTCCGAAAAGGTTTTGGCATGTCTTGCCCAACCGTTAACATTGATTCACACAGTTACATCCAAATAAAAGTAGACTTTCCACAGCCGTTCTACCATGGACGCCTGAAAACAAACTAGAAACTAGACCCTGATGTTTTGTTCCTGTTATATTTGTTTACATCTATACAAATAAGGAAATGCCGTCACCAAAAATCGGCTTCACACATGGTACCCATGTGGGGAAACGAACCCGGGTCTTCAGCGTGACGAGCGAACGCATTAACCACTAGGCTAACCAACACTGCGATGATGTCGAGGAAGAATCACTCGTCTTCTTGGTATCAGATGGTGTTAGAGTTCTATCCCGATGGGTCCAACTGATACTGTGAAACTAGCGATATCAATAATGATGTCCTTTAGAACTACCTCTGCGTCGGTAAAACACCGCTGATAACTGCGAGAAGACTACCATTATGTGTACATTAAATAATCATCTTATACTGGTTTCTAGAGTAGAAGTATCTCTAGTAAAGGGCCACTGACAACTGCGAGAAGACTACCATTATCTGTACATTATTTAATCATCTTATACTGGTTTCTAGAGTAGATATCGCTTGTAGAAGATAAGTTGGGTGTTTTAGCTCATGGCTGATTGGTCAATATTTTGGGGCTACTTAAATCTCCACCATCTGTAAACAAATATGGACACCGCTTTGAAGTTACTTTTGGTCAGGATTTGTTATGACGACAGACGTTCGCATAAAATGCCACCAACAAATGGTGAAACTTATGTATTGCAGATTTTAAAGCAATAAATATCAGCATTACTTTTTATGTGCTTGATGTTTATGCCGCAGTGGTATAACGCCCTCCCTCATCACGCTTGCTCACTTCGGTGTATTTATACGCAGGCCTTCGTCACTTGTTTCAGTTTTTATTGGTTTTGAAATATTTTATCAATGACATGGAAAACACTGGATTCTAGATAAGTCGCTGTGATATGTACTTGTGTAAATTGAGACAAGGTCAAAGTCACAACTCCCGTTATTATTCCTGAAGACTTTTGATCATTAAGTGAGTGAGCGAGTTTAGTTTTGCGCCACACTCAGCAATATTCCAGCAATATGTCTGGACCAAACAATTCAGTGATCAACAACATGAGCATCGATATGACTACCTGATTATGTTAGTCGCCTCTTACAAGCATAGTCGCCTTTTGTGGCAAGCATGTGTTGCTGAAGGCCTATTCTACCCCGGGACCTTCACGGGTCTTTGATCATAAAGGCACATTCCTACATTAGGGTATTCCTACATGTAAAGATCCGTGCAAGAATTGTGCTTCAGTAACCCCATGTTTGCAGCAAGATGGGACTAACAGGACTGGGTGGTCAGATTCGCTGAAATGGTTGACACGTGCCATCGCATCCCAATTGCTGAGAACGATGCTCCTAATGGTGATCATTGGATTGTATTGCCCAAACACGTTTATTTACAGACCGTTGCCATATAACTGGAATATTGCGGAGTGCATCGATAAACATGAAACCAACCAACTGGGCATTCCAGTCAAGACTTATTATTCCAAACAGCACATCCCAAAGTTATTATGGTGATAATACACGTGCAATGGCCGTTCACTTGATTGCCTGATCCGCACTCGATCATTAACACACCGCCGTAATGAGAGAAGACACCTTCCCTGTAAGCTAGTGGGGATATTTTACGTGCGCCTCAGTATAAACATTTGGTCGGGTTGTTTGACGTCACTCTCCGCGATATTCCAACTATATGGCGGCACAGTGTATGAGTGAGTTTATTTTTTTCAACCTTTTT
Source organism: Haliotis asinina (assembly GCF_037392515.1). Classification (NCBI taxonomy): domain Eukaryota; kingdom Metazoa; phylum Mollusca; class Gastropoda; order Lepetellida; family Haliotidae; genus Haliotis; species Haliotis asinina. Next base: position 36,959,493 of record NC_090285.1, read on the forward strand.
AGCAACATTTCAGCTATGTCACGGCGGGGGACACCAGAAATGGGCTTCACACATCATGTCGGGAATCGAACCTAAGTCCGAAGCGTGACGAGTGGACGCTTTAACCGCCTGGTTACCCCACCTCCCAAAACTCCTGGCGACATATATGAGTGGTTGAGCGAGTGGCTGGCCGTAAATAATCGGGTCTAGACCAGATAATCCAGTGATCAAAATACACGAGCGTCGATCTAAGCACTTGGCATACGATGACAGTGTGTGATCACTCGTTAGTCACGTCGCCATTTACGCCAAGCACGGGTCACTGAAGATCATCCCAATTCTTCACGGGTAGCGGCTTGTATGAAGCATTAGTTATCAGGATAGTATCCGTCATCAATACATCCGCTTCTGTACGGAATCATGTAAACACCCATGTTAAAAACGTGCATAAACACAAAGATGTTTGTCGAAAAACTTAAGCAAGACCGTCTGTCTGTACAGTTTGTTCGTTTGTTGTTAAAGCAAAAGG